>NW_027413827.1:2830000-3036944 GCF_048544455.1 Silene latifolia | reverse complement strand
AACACAAAGAGGGATAGAAGCCAGCATCGAGCAGATCAAGGCTGTTTTGCAATTGGAGTCACCTGGAAAGCCCAAGGACATTCAAAGACTAGCTGGCAAAGTAGCATCCCTGAGCAGGTTCATCTCAAGATCCTCAGATAAGTGCAGGTTATTCTACGACATACTAAGGAAGAGCCAAAAGTTCAAGTGGACCGCAGACCACGAGCAAGCATTCAGAGAGCTGAAACACTTACTCAACAACCCACCACTGCTATCAAAACCGGAACCAGGAGAACCACTGTTCCTCTACCTGGCTATCACAGAGGTGGCAGTGAGTGCTGTTCTAGTCAGAGAGCAGGAGAGGGAACAGAGGCCAGTATACTATGTAAGCAAGTCTCTGCTGCCAGCAGAGACAAGGTACACATCTCTCGAAAAACTAGTACTAGCTCTGGTAGTAGCATCTTATAAGCTGCGCCCCTATTTTGAGTCCCATACCATACATGTTGTGACCAACTACCCGCTGAAGTCTGTCATGAGGAAACCGAATCGTCGGGCGAGAATATCAAAATGGTCTCGTACACCTTAGTGGGTATGATATCCGAGACGACCCGGAAACAATCAAGTCGCAAGCATTAGCGGACTTTGTCTCGGACTTGATCCGGCCATCCAAAATCTGGCAGATGAGGAAATCCTCGCCCTAGAGGGAAACAGGGACGTGGATATCGGCGGATGCACATCACAGAGCCTCCAATCAAAGGGGGCGGGTGTAGGGTTAATCTGCGATCACCACGGGGGGATCGATAGCACAAGCAGTAAGATATGAATTCAAGGCAACCAATAATGAAATAGAATACGAGGCTTTGATACTAGGAATGCAGCTAGCTCTAGAATTAGGAGTCAGGCACCTGCATATATCCAGTGACTCCCTGCTAATAGTCAACCATGTAAATGACGAGTTTATAGCCAGAGATTCAAAGATGATTGCCTACTTAAAGGTAGCAAAGGAATTAAAGCAAAAATTCAGAACTTGCAAGCTCAAGCAGATTCCCAGAGATCAGAATGTGGAAGCAGATGCCTTAGCAACTCTGGGGGCAACGTTCAAGCCGACAGAACTATCCAGCATTCCCATCGCACACATGTTGGACCTTCTATCCAGAAGACAGATGAAATAGAGGCGAGGAGAAGCGGAAGATCGGCGGGACGAAGTGGGAGTTCGACAGCTACGGAGGCCGGGAAGACTCCCGGCCGACGACCAATCGCCTATACGAGCGAGATGATCGAGATTGGCGCACACCCTACCTAGGCCAAGGCTGCGTCATAGCAAAGCGCGGATGACAAGAAGGAAGTAAGAGCTTTCAGGGTAAAGGCCTCCAGATTTATACTAATTGATGATACACTCTTCAGGAAGTCACTGGCAGGTCCCTACTTACGATGCCTGGACAAGGGGGAAGCACAGGCCGGGATACATGCTTTCCACAGTGGTGAATGTGGAAACCATGCAGGGGGCAGGAGTCTGTCAAATAAAGCCCTTAGACAAGGATACTTCTGGCACACAATGAAGGCAGATGCAGCAGAATACGCACGCAAGTGTGACGCCTGCCAGCGCTCAGCACCAATGATCCATCAGCCAGCAGAGCCCTTACACCCTATCATTTCTCCTTGGCCGTTCATGACATGGGGTATGGACATTGTAGGCCCCCTACCAAGAGCCACGGGGAACAGGATATCAATGCTGGCGATGACAGATTAGTTCTCCAAGTGGATAGAGGCAGAAGCATTCACAGAAGTGAAGGACAAACAAGTCGTCTCTTTCATAAAACCCAATATCATCTGCAAATTTGGTATCCCGTCAGAGATCAAATGTGACAATGGCTCACAATTTATCTCCAACGATGCTGAGGGATACTGCGCCAGATGGAACATCACCTTGAAAAAATCATCACCCAGGACTCCAAAGTCTAACGGGCAAGCTGAGTCCAGCAACAAAATTATCATGGACAATCTGAGAAGGAGGTTACAGGAGTTAGGAGGAAAGTGGGCAGATGAATTGCCACTGGTGTTATGGTCAGATAGAATGACGCCAAAGATAGCAACAGGCCAAACACCCTCAGCCTGGTCTTTAGCGCGGAAGTAGTGATTCCATTAGAAGTTCTAGTTCTAACCCACATGTATGGATGTATGACAGGGGAACTGAACAGTGCATAAATGATCAGGAGCTTGGACACTATAGACGAACTGCGAGCAAGCGCGAAAATACGTCTGGCTGCCTACAAGCAGTCAGTCGCCAGAAGTTACAACAAGAATGTGAAAGTCAGGCTCCTGGAGGTAGGAGACCTGGTCCTCCATGAAGTGTTTCAAAACACAAAGAATCGTAAGGCAGGCAAATTCGCCTATAAATGGGAAGGACCATACCAGGTAGAAGGAGTTGTTGGCCATGGGGCGTACAGATTAATGACCATGGACAGTCAGATCATACACAAACCATGGAACATACTTCACCTGAAGAGGTATCACTTTTAATAATAAGTAGAAATTAGTGTACAGAGTAGTGCGTGAAGAAAAGCCAAAAAAAAAAAAACGGTAGTAGGCATACTACCATTTTCGTATCAATTTCTTTTTTCTTTTATTTCTTTCAAAATTTAAAAACCTTTGGAGTTGTGTGGTCTGTAAGCTTCCTAGGACCACAATTGCTCTGGTACCCCATGAGATGGCATCAGGTACTTCACATCGCTCTGATAAATTTCTATTTTCAGGCTTCTCTAAATGCATCTCTCTGAATTCTAACGTCTATGGTACATTGAATGTTGGAGCTTGTGTCCTCCACAATTAGTGTGATAACATTTATAAATCTCTTATAGGTTCACAAGGGTATACTTAGTATTTTATCAGTTAATTAACGATTACTTAATAACGGTTGGCTTGCTAGAACGTTTGACGTTATTATCATACTGATGGCGGTGATCAACTGGTCCCTAAAAGTCACACCTAAAGGATGTGTTTGAGAGATGTGATTATGGAAATGTAATCACATTGATGCCTTATATGACTAAATGGTTAGTCCATGTATTTGACTAAACAGTTAGTCAATGTGATGATGAGACGATTATTTAATACAATTAAATAATATCAGCTGAGACGAATTAACTGTTAAATTCGTAAATTGAATATAAACTGTTATATTTAATTAATGTATATAATGTTAGCTTGAACGAATTAAGATGTTAATTCGTAATTAAACGTAATCGGTTATATTTAATTAGCTAATTATAAATATGCGATATTTATAGTTAAAGTATATATTATACGATATTGTCATAATAAATTATTACGCATAGGCATTAAAAAATCGATGCAAAAGTGTTGTGTGTAGACGTATTAATACGGAATAAAATAAATGATAATTTATAAATGATACACTTTATATACATTTTGTAAAACTACCAAAATAAGAAGATTTAATCTCCTTATTTTTGGTAGGTGGGAAAACCGAATAAGAGGAAAAAGAGGAAGAAAAAATCTTCCTCTAATTCACTCCCATTTCCCACGGTTACAAGAGGCCAAAGGGAGATCATTTCTCCTTATTCCAATTTGACCTAATTCTCTCATCAAGAACACAAAAAAACCCTAAATTAATTAGTGAATTTGGGGATCTCATTCTAGCAATTTGAGGGGCATTTCTCGGAGCATCTTGGGTGCAACGATTTGGCGAATATCAATTCGATATTGTTCTTAGGCCATATTTGCTGGGAACAAAGGTTAATTCTTAATCTCTCTATTTTGTTTATGCTATTTCATTTATGACTCGTATTCATAATCATAATTTCGTTATAATCCTTATAATTTAAAGGAAGTATACCGATATTTCCTACATTGAAAGGGTAACTAGCAGGACTGTCAACTGCAAACGTGGGGTGACAAGGCACACGGCACTCCAACATGCCTAACCTACATTTCTCCATTAGGAGCACCCTCACCAGGCGGCCTGTGGAACATACAAAAGGGAGCCTGGCTGACAGCTGAAAGCTTATCCAGCTACCCCTGATACCACCCCCTAGAAGTAGCTTGCAATAAACGCAATTAATCAGGGCCCCAGCATGCATGCACATACATATGGAGCGCAAGGATCTCTGAGCTACCAGAATCCTGCAACATTCCATCGGTCCTAGAATGACGATAAATTATACGTGCATTTTATATAGTCTTTTTAGGCCTTTTTATGCACGTATTTCTATGTTATTATCGTAGTTTTATGCTACGAAAAGCCCCGAATATGCTACTTTGGTTTGCTTTGCTTTATTTGCAGGAATGGACCAGAAAGTAGTGAAATCAAGCCGTTTATCGTCCGTTTAGCATGCATTTGGAGGAGGAGTGAATTTGGAGCGGAAATGTTGCTGTTATGGGATGCGTGAAGCCATTTCCGAAGCTAAATAATCAAGTCAAAGCTGAAACTAACGAAATTATGAGCTGCTGAAGTAAGATATCACTCGATCGAGTACTTTACTAGTCGATCGAGTGGTTTTGGATGGAATAATAGGTCGATCGAGTATGTATTATGGTCGATCGAATAGCTTCAATTTAGGGTTTACTCGATCGAGTGGTTATTTCACTCGATCGAGTGTTTTGTGCTCGTATTTGCTCGATCGAGCAGTTTAAAAGGGTTCGATCGAGTAACTCTTAAGTGGGCTCGGGCTTTTTAGCTTTTAATTCGTTATTAGGTTAAATAAAATCCTATTTTCTTATAAATAGGAATGGGAGACGTCATTTGTACTCGCTCTCACTCTATACATCTTGGACTGCGTTCCTGGATAATTTTCCTTACTCTTTCTCTGTAAACATTCTTTTCATTTGCTCTTTTCCCGGATTATTTTCACTATAACTTTCTCTCTTTCCCTTTTCTCCTTTATTTATGTCTTTGTTTATTTCTCTTTTTATTTCTGTTCCTCCCTTTATTATGTTTAGCTAATTCTCTCTGCTAGGATTAGGGGAGTCAATGATTATTGTTAATTGCTAATTAGTTTGCAAATCTGTCGTTGTTATTCTGTCTCTGTTGTTTATCACTGCTTTAATTGTATCCTGCTAGTTGAGTCGACGTAATTAGCTTATTTAACATTGGTAAGCCTTGACCTAGACCGGAAGGTTGGAAGGGGTGAGACCTGCAGTGAGCATTAGGGCACTTTAGTGAGGGCGGAAGCTAAGCTAATAGTGTTTTAGGGCGAATTGAGACCGGAAGGAGATATTCGTTGCCCCTTAGACCGACACATCGACTGATCTGTGACCTTAGCTGCAATTAACTGACGTTCATTGATGACCCGACATCCTAGTTTTCTCTCTCTCTTTTTAATTTCTCTTATTCCTTTTTAATCTCATTAGTTTAGTTAAAACAAATCAAAACCCCCAATTGTGACCTTAGACAGACCGAATTAACAAGTAGATAGTGACCGCCTCCTAGTGGAGATCGACCCTACTTACCGCTGACTTCTGTTAGTAGTAGCTAGGTATTTTATTTTTGATACCTGGCGACGGTATCAAATTTTGGCGCCGTTGCCGGGGAGGCAAGTACTTTATTTGTTTGTTTAATTTTGTCTGTTTTTAGCCTCAAGGAATTTGTTCCTTGAGGCCATTCTCATCTTTTTATTTAGTGCTGTTTTGATAGGTCCTACAGGTCCTACCTAGACAGTTCTAGGTAAAAGATCATCAAAGAGAAGGCTTGAGTACCTTTGACCCGTCACCTATGTTCCATTATATGGCGAAGCAGGTGATTTACTGCGGGAGATGTGGTGCTGCTGAGCACAATGCAGCTATTTACATGGCAGAGAACGACAAGGTCTACGCGTTCAAGAACCATAGACGAGCTAGTCAACCTCCTGTAGTTGTGCCGCCACATCTACCCTATCAACGAGGCTACCAACAGCCTCCATTTATCTGGCCACCGCAACAACAAGCTCCTCCTCCTGAGAGACAAAAAGAAGAGATTGCGGAGCTGAAATCTTTGATGAAGGCACTTGCACTCAAAAGGCAAGAATATGATAGACAGGTTTATGCGCAAATTGATGAGCTCGAGTCTGACATAGCTCAGCTAGCTGCTGAGTCAAAAATTAGGCAGCTAGAGGAAGCCTGCGTTACCTACGCAGAGAGCGGTTTTTCCCATGAAGAACCCTTGCTGCCTAATGCTGATGATGATTTTTATGACTCGGATTACGAAGTTCTATCAGATAATGATGCCTTACACGAGGATTTTAGCACTGTACAGCAAGAATCACTCGATCGAGTGACATATATTAGTCGATCGAGTGAAATACCTGAAGAATCGTTCGATCGAACACTTTATTCCACTCGATCGAACTGTTGCTTAGAGGAACTAATCGATCGAGCTGTTTTATGCACTCGATCGAGTGATTATCAAGAGGAGAGTCTTCGATCGAGTAACATTTCTACTCGATCGAATGAATTGGCCAGTGTGAGCAATGAAACGTCATGTGGGTTTGTTCTAGATGACGATTTTGTTGAAGATAATGGTTACGGTGAATCTCCCATTTTCAAGGCCGAGCTGGATGCGCTTGAGGCTGCGATTTACGGGACGGATTCCACTAAGGAGGGTGACGAGAAGACAGCTGAGACAGTGATCGCTCCTAGCATGGAAGAGGTAATATCTTCCTTTGTCGATTATTCTATCATTGAGAGCGACCACACCGAGGTAGTTAACGATAATTACATTATTGTTTGTTTAGATAGTACATTGCCTCATTTGACTCATGCTCCATATTTTAATGCCATACCCCCTCCTAGCTGGACAAGTAATTTAATAGTTTTTCACCGTACTTGTCGTCACAACTTTGTTAATCTGAAACGGAGCCTTAAATTATTGTTGATTGCTCCCAAACTCCTTTATTTTGTTGACAAATTTAGGAGCTCTCATAGGAAATTCATTAGGCTTAAACGTTTATACATGTTATTTTCCTATGTTTCTATTATACTTTGGTGCTACTTATGCTCTTGTGTAGCACATGTGTAGCTGTTTGATCGGTTGCTGCGCGCTTTGAGCTGTTTTGACCGGGCTAATTATAGAGGCTCGAAGAAAAGAAGGTCGAGCTGGGACCTGTCTGAAACTAGCGCTACCCGGGAGGCAACCGGGAGATTTTTATTTTCAGTTGTTTTTCGAACATTAAATTTTCTTTTCGTTGCAATAATTGGTCTTCGTACCATAGACTACTTCAGTTATGCTTGTTTTGTTAGTTTTGCGTGTCCTTTATTGCGTCTTTGCAGGATTCTACTGAGGATGACTCGATCGAGTACTTTTTGTACTCGATCGAGAACTTTTGCTGCTGATTTCACACGATTGAGTATATATTCTACTCGATCGAGTACCTGCCAAGGACAAACCACTCGATCGACCGTTATTCTTCCTCGATCGAGCAGTTCAAGATGCCCAGTTCACTTGATCGACCACTAAATCCTCTCGATCGAGTACTATCGAGTGTTTTTGCTTGGATTTGCTTCCTGTGACGATGTTCTGGGCTATTTAGCGACCTCCCACGTTGCCGGCTGGTTTGGGGAGGTCCCTTATTCGCGCAATCTTGTGAGCTTTTTGTATTTACTCTCTTTCTCTTTTAGTTTGCATTTCCTTTCCATGTTTTGGTACAATGAGGGCATTGTACGGTTTGGTTTGGGGAGGTTATGCATCCATATCTTTGTCTGCATTTATGTTTTTATTGCATTTCTGTTATCACGTTTAATTTATGTATGCACTGTTGTTTATTTTTATAAAATTCAAAAATCCCATAAAAATTTAAAAAAAAAAACTCAAAAATTTTAAAAATTCACGTTTATTTCAGCATATAGGTTGAGTCGGAACGGTTGATTTCAATGATGAAATTGCACTATAATTGTCCTTTTTACATAAGCCTTGCATAAAACTTAATATCTTTAGCCTTGTCTTATTGCATATCTACGAGTTAATGTTAAAATTTAGCTGAACGAATAGACTTGACCCGAAAATTTTGGCAAGCTACTTTTAATTTCTAAGATTTAGAGCCTTATAAACTGGTGTCATTTATGACCGGTTTCATGTAGGATTGTGAGTAGTTACTCCTTGCATAACATGTATCATCAATTTGCACGTATATGAAATTCAATTGCTTTTTTCCTGCATACATTCGGGTTCGTGGTTGGTATCACATGCAGGGAGGTGCTTACAATTTCCCTTTCTTTCATTTTTACCCATTTAACTCCACATTAGCCAAATTTGCCTGTTGACCCTTAGCTACATTCCAAATTTAGCCTGCCTTGTCAAGCTAGTTTAGTGTATGTTTTTGCGGTATATATTTTATTGTGCCGAGTTTGGCTTGTATCCACTGATTTGGAGTTGGTAATTTATGAAGAAAAAAAAGGAAAAAGAAACGTGAAAAAGAAAAGAAAAAGAAAAGAAGAAAAAAAAACGAAAAAAAAGAAACCGTGATGAAAAAAAGAAAGAAAAAGATGTTGTTTGATGAGACGATTTCGCTCCTATGCTTTATCTACATTTATTGAGGAGTATTTTCAGTTCGGTTTGGTGAGTTTTGTGCCAAATGAAGGGCACATGTGCTTAATTCTATAATTGAGTGAGAACTGGATGTTGTCATATGGTTTTGTTTAGGTACTAGCTTGGCCGCCTATACCTCCACATTCCCATAAATGTTTTGCCTTTTCTTACCCATTGCCTCACTTTACCATATTTTTGTAAGCCCTCGGCTGTGACAGGACCTTGTTTGGTTGGAATGTATGTACGGTAGCTAGAATTGTCTATCATATTAGTTGCATGCATGTTATGTGGGTCGTAGTTTAGGCGAGCGACTATTTTTCTTTCTCTCTTACATATATTTGTTCACCCTTTGCTTCATGAGAGAAGAGTGACCCGTGAGAGTCCATTATTAAAGGTCTTGCAAGGTCGACGGTTCAGCTTTTTTATAAACATCTTACAACTCGTTTGCATTTGATTGCTTTGCTATAAGTGTTAGTCTGCTTGCATTAAATTGGTTTAAATGGGCATTTGTAGCTAGCTCTGAGTTTTCTTATCCGTTCCATTAGTTTGCATTTAGTTTACTCGAGGACGAGTAAAGGTTTGATTTGGGGAGATTTGAGACGTGCATTTTATATAGTCTATTTAGGCCTTTTTATGCACGTATTTCTATGCTATTATCGTAGTTTTATGCTACGAAATGCCCCGAATATGCTACTTTGGTTTGCTTTGCTTTATTTGTAGGAATGGACCAGAAAGTAGTGAAATCAAGCCGTTTATCGTCCGTTTAGCATGCATTTGGAGGAAGAGTGAATCTGGAGCGGAAATGTTGCTGTTATGGGATGCGTGAAGCCATTTCGGGAGCTAAATAATCAAGTCAAAGCTGAAACTAACGAAATTATGAGCTGCTGAAGTTAGATATCACTCGATCGAGTACTTTACTAGTCGATCGAGTGGTTTTAGAAGGAATAATAGGTCGATCGAGTATGTATTATGGTCGATCGAATAGCTTCAATTTAGGGTTTACTCGATCGAGTGGTTATTTCACTCGATCGAGTGTTTTGTGCTCGTATTTTATCGATCGAGCAGTTTAAAAAGGTTCGATCGAGTAACTCTTTAGTGGGCTCGGCCTTTTTAGCTTTTAATTCGTTATTAGGTTAAATAAAATCCTATTTTCTTATAAATAGGAATGGGAGACGTCATTTGTACTCGCTCTCACTCTACACATCTTTGACTGCGTTCCTGGATACTTTTTTTTACTCTTTCTCTGTAAACATTCTTTTCATTTGCTCTTTTCCCGGATTCTTTTCACTATAACTTTCTCTCTTTCCCTTTTCTCCTTTATTTATGTCTTTGTTTATTTCTCTTTTTATTTCTGTTCCTCCCTTTATTATGTTTAGCTAACTCTCTCTGCTAGGATTAGGGGAGTCGATGATTATTGTTAATTAGTTTGCAGATTTGTCGTTGTTATTATGTCTCTGTTGTTTATCACTGCTTTAATTGTATCCTACTAGTTGAGTCGACGCAATTAGCTTATTTAACATTGGTAAGCCTTGACCTAGACCGGAAGGTTGGAAGGGGTGAGACCTGCAGTGAGCATTAGGGCACTTTAGTGAGGGCGGAAGCTAAGCTAATAGTGTTTTAGGGCGAATTGAGACCGGAAGGAGATATTCGTTGCCCCTTAGACCGACACATCGACTGATCTGTGACCTTAGCTGCAATTAACTGACGTTCATTGATGACCCGACATCCTAGTTTTCTCTCTTTCTTTTTAATTCCTCTTATTCCTTTTTAATCTCATTAGTTTAGTTAAAATAAATCAAAACCCCCAATTGTGACCTTAGACAGACCGAATTAACAAGTAGATAGTGACCGCCTCCCTGTGGAGATCGACCCTACTTACCGCTGACTTCTGTTAGTAGTAGCTAGGTATTTATTTTTGGTACTGAAACGACAGTATCAATAAACTTACCTAAGGTAAGCCCCTGTTGGCTTTAAACATGATGAACACACCTTGCGTCATGAACAAGGTTAAGTAGACAAATAGCGGTATACGCCTAAATCAGTCATCAGACTGACACGGCAGCTAGCTGAGTCTAAATCAGCCTCTTCAGGCTGACACGACTGGTCTAAATCAGCCTCAAAGGTTGACACGGCCACCTCCCCTACAATGCGGCATACGCTTAAGTCATTCAGCAGACTGATACGACAGCTAGCTGAGTCTAAATCAGCCTTCTCAGGATGACACGCCTTGCCTAAATTAGCCAGCAGGCTGACACGGCATCTTCCTAAGCTAAACATAACAAGTAGGAGGCAAAACACACAAGATATAACGAAAATTAAACTTGCCAAACTAAGGCAAGGGGCATTTCAAAATTTGGCCAAAACACGGCCCCAAGTTCAAACTGCCACCACGGCAGACAAACTAAAAACAAGAAAATGTTTAGAAATTTTTACAAGTCTGCACCACACAGGGTCAGACCGCCATCCAACAAACTTGGAAATAAAAACTTTAAATTTAGGTCACATTAATGACCTCCACTTCAGGCACTTCCTCTGCCTCCTTCTGCTGACTTTCCATTTCAGGTACAGGACCAGCTTGCACACCCTCGACAAAAGCAGCCTCCTGAGCTCCCTCAGCAACATCAGCTTCCTGAAATGAGCTGGCACCTTCAGCAGCCATCTGCTCTGCCAGTGCAGGAGAGTTCACCTCGCCAACCTCGGGCATCAGCACACTCAGATCAGGTTGGACGGGGTAAAGCATCTCTAGCTGCCTCTCCTCCTCCTCGATGTCCTGCTGGGTTGGAGCCTCCTCAAGAGCAGCACGTATTCCACTGATCTTTCCCCGCCAGGTAGCATAGGAAACAATATTGGTGGCCAGGGTGATCAGTTCGTTGATTCTCTCCTCAGAGCGCTTGAGGGAGTCAGAGAAGGTGGTGCATACTTCCTGTGTGCGCGCTAGCTGGTCAGATCCCTCCTTTATCTTCTTCTTGGCTCCAGCAAGATCGGCTTTCAGCTCCACCACCCGTCCTCTCAGATCAGCACGCTGCTGCTCCAGCTCGGCAATAGTTCCGGTCAGCTCCTGATTTCTAGCACTGGTGGCCCTACTGGTAGTCTGGACCACATTGATCATCTTCTTATTATAAAAGGCAGATTGAAAGGCCTGCAAGCGGAAAAACAGAGAATTAGCACGCTTGTCATTTTTAAAGAAAAGGGGTTTGAGAGCAAGCAATAGAAAAAGGACACTCACCATGAAGGCATTATGCACGTCATTCTCAGCCATCTTCTCTGGGGAAAACTCTGAGAAAGCTTCCACTGTGGAAGGGAAGAGGATCTGGTCGATTTTAGGCCAATAGGGCACCTTGCCAATATTCCCAAAACCATCAGGGAAGTGGGCGATGATGCCACCACTAGCAGCAGCAGGGCTAGCAGGAGGAGTAGGAGGATGTCAAGACAGTGGGCTAACTTCTAAAGGTTCGGAACGCATGGTGTTGGAATGGGTAGGAGGAGACTGGAAGGATGCAGCAGGGGCACTCCTCTTGGAGGCAGAGGCTGCCTCAGGACTCGCAGCAGATCTCTTTCTTTTAGCACTCTGGAGGATGGCCTCCAAGGGGTCAACTTTTGAACCTGCAGGCAGCCAAAAATTCAGATGTCAGAAGCACCAGGCAAGCAGCAAGAGTACGTGTAACCAAAGAAAGTACGAAGTGACTTACCAGAAGACATGCTGTGAGCAGATTGCTGCGGGTTGGAGGAAGAAGCAGGAGAGAAACCAGGAAGCAGATCAGGAAACTTTCTCTCAGACTCAGAGATGCATAATAGCTTGTTGCGAGCAGCCGCTAGGTCACCCAGACGAATCAGGCGTCAGGAGAACTACTTACTCGAGGTAATAATCCAGCCCTCGAAGATATAGTCAGCAGGCGGCTGGATGGAAGCCTTCCTCACATAGAAGAAGTCTTCAAACCACTGCTTATCTCTGGACTTCGACACGTGTCTGAAGGGAGTCTCCCCAGAGCCCCGGAAAGAAAATTGGCCTCTTCCCAGAGACCGGATCTGGTACATATGGGCTATCTCGCCCAGGGAGATTCAGCCGCTGGTATTCTGACTAGCAGTCAGAGAGTAGAGGAGAACCCTCCAGATATTGGCAGAAATTTGTGCCATGGCAAAATTATTGGTACAAAGGAAGTCTTGCATAAGCTTTGGAAAAGGGAAACGAAGGCCGTATCTGAACGGATAAAGATAAAAACAGACCCATGTCGGTCGGATGGCATCCGCCTTTTGACCCGGTTCCGGGATAGCAATGTCAACCCCATCGCCAAGACCAAGCAAACCCTTAATCCACGGGATATCAGCGGTAGTCAAAGAAGAGTTTGCAGTCATGGGGGTGGACGAAAAGATTCCGAGAGGGAAAAACGGGGTCTGGGTTCGGGTCGATTGGGGCAGAGGTCGAAGTAATGTGACGGGTTTTACCCATAGTTGGAAGAGAGAGAAGAAGAAGAAGTTAAAGAAGGGTGGTGAGAAAGGAATACCTAGGTAAGAGTGGCGGCAAGGAACGACGACAAAGTCCGGCGAGAGAAAACAAAAAGAAGGAGGAGGGTTTTGGAAAGGAGAGAGTTTTTGAAGGGGGAGGGTTTTGAGATTGTGGGGTTAAGTTGGGGGTTGAGATTATAAAGAAAGAGAGAGAGAGAGAGGAAGAGCGCGAGAAATGAGGGAGTAAGGGGACAAGAGTAATGATGAGTACGTAGGAAGGAGTGCAAAAGACGGCGCAGGTTATTTTCGAAATGGATACATAATTCCTTATTCGACGCCTCGAGACGTATCTCACAAGGAATTAGGGGCAAACTGTTTGGGCCAAAATCTGCATATTGGCCCAATGGGGCAAGTCCACTTAATTCCTGCTGAAGAATTGGGCCGTAGAGGAAGAATAAGCAAAAGGAGCCCAAGTATTGAAGAAGGATCCGCCTAAAAGGGTTGGGCTAGGAGACGCGTAAAAGTGAAGAAGTCCACTAAAGGAGAGTCCCGCATTTTGGAAAGCCCTCAGAGAGATTCTAAGGAGAACTCGGGGAGATCAGGGAGAATGGAGGGAGACGGCTGGATATGGAAAGAGTTGTCATGGAAGTAATATTCCTTTCCATAAACGAAGTAGGGCATATCTAGGGTTCTTACCCTATAAATAGCCAAAGGAGCAATCAAGAAAGGGCATTCAAGATTTCAGACATACACATAATACATTGTGCTAGCTAGATTTATATACCGTCTCCATTGTACTCGATCTCTCATTAATAAGCTAGTGCAATACTTGGCAGGGTACCGTCCCTCCCGCGGTTGTTCCCACATTGGGTTTTCCGCGTCACCAAATCTTACGTGTCACTTTAATTACGTTCCTTATTTTCTTATTTAGCATTGACATAAACATCCAACCAACGTACAACGAGTAAGACCACATTGACCTAATAGAACCTAAATACGGTAAAAATCACCTAAACAGTAATCTTTCTCATTATTAATTAAATAAGAGGATTGCTCGTGTCAAAATTGTGAACGCTTGTCTCTTCCATCCATTTGTAAAGGCAATTCGATTTGAATCATCCTAAACATTTGCACTTGGGAAATGGGATTTTCGTAGGAAGGGAGAAAGGCTTCTTTTTTGTATTTTTGTGGGGAAGGGAATGTTTTTCCCTTTCTCTTTTTCTTGAAAGTTGATATGGGTGATGTTTTCTGTATGTGGGTAAACGTAAGGGAATGTTTTTTTTATGGGGATGTTTTTTTTTATTATGGGGATGGTTGTATCCTTCTTGTGTAAGAAAGGACTGTCTATGTATCCACCTAAAAGGGTAAAATCAAACCATGATCGTAGTTCAAAATGTTTTGTAAATTTATTTGGCTTTTATGGTTGTATCCTTCTTGTATAAGAAAGACTGCCTATGTATCCACCTGAAGAGGTGAAATCAAACCATGCTCGTAGTTCAGGAGTTTTTTCTTTGTTTTAGTGCAAATGGATGTTGCCTTTGATATATCAAAGGGCATTCGTGTAACACCCCCATTTATTCAGGAGCCTTTAGCTAGACATTCCCAAATAAATAAGACTGTTACCATCTCGGTTTCCCGAGGTAGTGAATAACAAAGTCCAACTCACCAAAGTACTTTCAATTAAAACTTTAATGAATACATATGTATTGCAAATTAATCAACTAAAACTTAATATAAAATAATTACAGCTCGCAGCGGAAATAAATAAAGTGATCTCATAATCTACGTGGTCTAGACTTCTAGGTATATTGTCCAAGTCCTCACGCATCCCATAGCTCCCAAGTCAGCTAATCTTTAGTACCTGTCAAATCTGCTCCCCATTATGGTTCACCACAGGTGTTCACGAATACACTGTCAACCACGAGGTTGAGTAGGAATATCTAAACAACAACAATAAATGAATACAAGACAATATCAAATGCAAATACAATGCATACTTATGGTCAATCCTCCGACGCTCCCGTTCATCCCGCCAATCCCTGGTCGGGGTAATCTCAATAACATCCCAGAGACAAGTCTTGCAGAACGAGCCTGGGGAAACTAATGCAAGTGCTCATGATATGATATGCAAACAATATACTTACCATCCCAAATACAAGGCTGGGGAAACCAAATCAATATAATCATCTCAGTCACGAGCAGAGGTAGTCAATAATCAAATCATCTCATCAGTCACGAGCTGAGGTAGTCATTAAACAATATATCTCAATGCAACCAACAATCATATATCATCCAACACAATTCCAAATAATTCAACCAATAAAATTAGATAATACCATTCAAGTAAACATTAAAGTGATTGAGTAGCTATCTTACCTGTATAGCAAAGCGGCTCAACAAAATCCAAGTAGCAAAGCACACGAATCCAAGCAACAAAACTCGTCTCACAAAAGCGTCACCAATTAATCTTAAGATGAAAAAAAGATGAACAAGCTCATTATCTCTCTAGTCTCCTTCTCTCTCTATATATATATTTTGTGTTTTGTGAAAGTGAATAAAACTTGTGGTTTTTAATTGTATATATAGTAGTAAGGTAGTATCGTTTTAGGAAATTTTATAAGTTGTAAGATATAATAATATTATAATAAAATATTTATGGCAGGTAAAATAAATAAATAATAATGATAATGATGTGTGCGTTGACTTAACAGGTTCTTCTCCTTTGACTCAGACTGGGATGACGGATTTTGTGCCTGGCCGGGTTGTCGCTGATGCTGCTCAGCGAAAGTGTGCTAAGTATGGGGATTTGTGCGCGGCAGCGGGCTACGGTTTTCTTCCTTTCTCTTTCTCTTCACTTGGGGAGCTGGGTTCGGATGTTGTTGCCTTGCTCATGCGGATCCAAATTCTCGGTATCTCAGGATGCGGAGGCCCGGGTGGCCGCTTACATTTTTACTAGACTTAGCTTTGCTGTTGCTAAGGGTGTGGGAGCCCAGATTGTCTCTCGGCTCCCCACCAATTTCATGTAAACTTTTATTTTTCATTTAATGAAAGCTGCGCGCATCTTTTTTTTTATAATAATAATAATAATAATAATAATAATAATAATAATAATAATAATAATAATAATAATAATAATAATAATAATAATAATAATAATAATAATAATAATAATAATAATAATAATAATAATAATAATAATAATAATAATAATAATAATAATAATAATAATAAAAATAATAATAATAATAATAATAATAATAATAATAATAATAATAATAATAATAATAATAATAATAATAATAATAATAATAATAATAATAATAATAATAATAATAATAATAATAATAATAATAATAATAATAATAATAATAATAATAATAATAATAATAATAATAATAATAATAATAATAATAATAATGGGATATAATATAATATTATTATGAATATTATAATAAGGTGCGAAATTATGAACCTAATTAGCGCGTAACATCACTTAGCGAGTTCAGCTTTACGCACTGATTTTCAAACAGTTGTCATCTCTTTGTTACTCATCGGAATCAAGCTTATGACCATGGTTTAGAAAGCTAAGACAATATGCTTTCACCTCCAATTTGAATCACCGTTATAGAAGCTGTAAAACTCTAGATATTCCCGTTTCAAATTACCCCTAAAACAAGTGATCATATTTCCATAATTGGCACATTTGTGCAAGCTTCCTATTAACCTTTCATAGTCTACCTTGTACTTTAGACACACACAAAGGGTCCTATAACCATAAAATATGAGGGGTATTACAGTCTTCCCTCCTTAAAATGAACTTCGTCCTCGAAGTTCGCGGATACTAACAACCACTCAAAACCTATTCCACCTAGACTCTGCATGCTAATCAAAATGTTATCACTGCTAACTCACATTATGATGCCACTTACACATATTACCCAACCATATATACCATTAACTTCAGTAGTATTACATTCTACCTCACTTAAAAATAACTTCGTCCCGAAGTTCCACCTCTATCTTGACACCACTATAATCCCAAATATTAACAGGCTACGTGGTCTTATCCAATTCTCTCCCCAAGATACTCACACACTACGTGGTGCACCACCAACATTTACAACAACTAAATCCTTAAGTCCACTCTAATGCTACAACAAATCTCATCACTCTTACCAACATTTACTAAGACAACCAAATAACAAATAAAAAGAAGTGATACTAACGAAATATGACATCCTACCCTACTTAAAATTAAGGTTACTTCCGCGTAACCTGAAAGACTACACACCACTCACCAAGATCCTCCAGACTTCTTTACATGACTATCAACTTATTTAGATTTACAAAATATTCGTCCTAACATCCCACTCATCGTTCTGCCAACAAGAGTCCATAACACTTTCTTGTGTAATAAATATCAATCTTTCAAATTATAACATTCTTATCTTACCAATCTCAACATACCATATGCATAAATCATACTCATTGTCAACAATCCTTAAGTTCGTTTCAATCCTTATTCACCTTACTCATCTTAAAATTACTTAACAACCCAAATCATTACTCTTACTATTTAATCCTCAATGCTCGACTATTTTATCTTTGATGCTTAACTAAATCCCAACAATTGATAACGATAATTTTTCTCCGAAACATGTTTCAGTTATTTGCTCCCTTATCAAACACATTATTTAATTTCACGTACTCAAATTCTCATTTGCCACCATTAATTCAATCAACCGTCGACATTTCATCTTTAGTTATTATACCCATCATTAATAATTCCCAAAATATAAAATCTTACCTCATCCTGGTAACTCCTAACTAACATACACCCTAAAGTTACCTCTTAGTAACCCAAATTTCTAAGCACCCCAACCATCTAAAATTTCGTACACTAACATAAAACAAATTAAGCTCATTAAATAAAATTCACTTCCATCCTATTATAATATATCCTTCTCATGAACATTTAACTTTCTTAAATTTCTTACCCTTACTTGCACCGTATTCACGTCACAATTAACCATAAAACCACACTAATACCTCACTAAATTTAATGTCAATAACACCCTTTAAATCACATTACTTATCTTGTTATCGCATCAATCATCAATCTCACTTCTCGTATACTACTATGTTTCCCAATAATCTCAGACTATATATCTTTCTTATATGACCCATAAAAATATTAAAGATATCATTCACATCTGATAACTCTCCTAACAAAAAATTTCTAGGTAATTGTTGTCGTAAGTCTCACCTTAGGTTTCACCACAATTCTCTTATAAGACACATTTATTCCCTTAAGTTCTCTCAAAGACACTTCATTTTGATAACAGTCAATAAGTCCTCTATTTTTTTCCAATCAATTCATCCCTAATATGATCTCTAAATCTCTCAAAAAGGTTCAATTAAATTCTTAGAAAAAGAGTTTTTGCGACTAAAATATTCACACCCTGATGTATCTTCCCAAAAGTTACTAACTCCCCCGAAGATATTTCTACATTGAATTTTTTTCATATCAAAATAATTAAATTCTAAGGTACGAGCATGCTTACTAGAAATAAATGAATGGGTATAAATTATTTTGCCACGACTTCTTTATAGTTTGTCACAATTTCCTTATAACGTACCACAATTTTGCTGTAATTTGCCACAATTTTCGGTTTTTTTTTTTTTTTTTTTTTTTTTTTTGTGTCACACCATTCATGCCTACATGCCTTTCTTTTAAACATCTCTCATACTAAATCTTTGACAATTAAATTTAAACTTTATAACAATTCTATAGCATAAATACCACAAATCGGTTCAGGGTAGCACATTCTGCATATCTCTAGACATGAAATTTCTAAGCATGAAATTCACATATATACAACCAATTCATATAAAGATGCAATAATCACGGTTCATGTTTCTCCAATTTATGTCATTCATGATATGCCAAGAAAATTTCCATGCGCAACTATGCAACAAATTAAAACAAATTCAATTCATTGTGACCGCCGTCTCATAGGCCACACGCCTATCCCTTTTTATTCGTCTCAAAATTTCATACTTTTTTGTTCTCATCCTGCGATAAAATTAGTACTTCTCGCATCTTCAGGATACAATTAGACCCTTAAGTTAAAACATCCACGCTAACTACCATTCTCTCTCATTAACCTTCCTCGAGTTGACCGGGCTCAAAACTGAAAAGGGCCAGATCAAAGACGTCTCCCTTACCTAGAAGAGGGCTCCTAAACCGTTTCTACCCCAGGTTAATTTTATTAGACTCATCTTAAGTTCATTAAATTCATTGGTTTAGGCCTTATGATCGTTCGCTCTGATACCACTTTGTAACACCTCCATTTATTCAGGAGCATTTAGCTAGACATTTCCAAATAAATAAGACTGTTACCATCTCGGTTTCCCGAGGTAGTGAATAACAAAGTCCAACTCACCAAAGTACTTTAAATTAAAACTATAATGAATACATATGTATTACAAATTAATCAACTAAAACTTAATATAAAATAATTACAGCTTGCAGCGGAAATAAATAAAGTGATCTCATAATCTACGTGGTCTAGACTTCTAGGTAGACTGGCCAAGTCTTCACGCATCTCATAGCTCCCAAGTCAGCTAATCTTTAGTACCTGTCAAATCTGCTCCCCATTATGGTTCACCACAGGTGTTCACGAATACACTGTCAACCACGAGGTTGAGTAGGAATAGCTAAACAACAACAATAAATGAATACAAGACAATATAAAATGCAAATGCAATGCCTGCTTATGATCAATCCTCCGACGCTCCCATTCATCCCGCCAATCCCTGGCCGGGGTAATCTCAATAACATCCTAGAGACAAGTCTTGCAGAACGAGCCTGGGAAAACCAATGCAAGTGCTCATAAAATGATATGCAAACAATATACTTACCATCCTAAACACGAGGCTGGGGAAGCCAAATCAATATAATCATCTCATTCACGAGCTGAGGTAGTCAATAATCAAATCATCTCATCAGTCACGAGCTGAGGTAGTCATTAAACAATATATCTCAATGCAACCAACAATCATATATCATCCATCACAATTCCAAATAATTCAACCAATAAAATTAGATAATACCATTCAAGTAAACATTAAAGTGATTGAGTAGCTATCCTACCTGTATAGCAAAGCGGCTCAACAAAATCCAAGTAGGAAAGCACACGAATCCAAGCAACAAAACTCGTCTCACAAAAGCGTCACCAATTAATCTTAAGATGAAAAAAAGATGAACAAGCTCATTATCTCTCTAGTCTCCTTCTCTCTCTATCTCTCTCTCTCTCTCTCTCTCTATATATATATATATATATATATATATATATATATATATATATATATATATATATATATATATATATATATATATATATATTTTGTGCTTTGTGAAAGTGAATAAAACTTGTGTTTTGCAATTGTATATATAGTAGTAATGTAGTATCGTTTTAGGAAAGTTTATAAGTTGAAAGATATAACAATATTATAATAAAATATTTATGGCAGGTAAAATAAATAATAATAATAATAATAATAATAATAATAAGAATAATAATAATAATAATAATAATAATATTAATAATAATAATAATAATAATGGGATATAATATTATATTATTATGAATATTATAATAAGGTGCGAAATTATGAACCTAATTAGCGCGTAACATCACTTAGCGAGTTCAGCTTTACGCACTGATTTTCAAACAGTTGTCATTTATTTATTCCTCATCGGAATCAAGCTTGTGACCATGCGTTGGAAAGCTAAGACAATAAGCTTTCGCCTCCAATTTGAATCACCGTCATAGAAGCTGTAAAACTCTAGATATTCCCGTTTCAAATTACTCCTAAAACAAGTGATCATATTTCCATAATTGGCACATTTGTGCAAGCTTCCTATTAACCTTTCATAGTCTACCTTGTACTTTAGACACACACAAAGGGTCCTATAACCATAAAATATGAGGGGTATTACAATTCGAAACGGGCAAGGTGCCGCAACTTAGACTCGATAAAACATGCAATTTCAAATCAGAATGCGTTGAGGAACTTGACTTGAAAGGGTTAAGGTGGCCACTAGTTGTAAAACTAGGGTGAGGTTGTTGGTCGCTATGGTTTAAGGGTAGTATTTCTTGAGTTGGTCTAGGTTGGTCGGGTTTGTAAAATCCTCCCCGTCTAGGTCACTCAGTCTCACTACGCCCCCGAAAGTATTTTCTTGACCAGGTATGGTCCGGCCCAGTTGGGTTTGAATTTCCCCCTCGGATCGACGGGTAACGGTGCTCGGACCAACTTGAGGACCAAGTCGCCTTCCTTGATGTTCCTGGGTTTAACCTTCTTGTTGAATGCCTTTTGTATACGTCGTTGGTATAGCTGGACGTTGTGGAAGGCGTTGAGCCGCCGCTCGTCTAGAAGTGTGAGTTGTTCGTACCTTCGACTGGTCCATTCCGCCTCAGGAACTTGACACTCCAATAGGATGCGTAGAGATAGGACCTCTAACTCTACCGGTTGAACCGCCTCTATACCGTATGCTAGGTAGAAGGGTGTGGCGCCTGTCGGTGTTCGAATGGAGGTTCGGTATCCCCAGAGTGCGAATGGGAGTTTGCTCGGCCAATCGCGGTAGTTGTCTTGCATTTTCTTGATAATGGTGACAAGAGTTTTGTTTACTGCCTCCAATGCTCCGTTGGTTTGGGGACGGTAGGGGGATGACCGATGTCGTTTGATCTTGTATTTGTTCAGCAAGGCCTGTGTTTCCGCCCGGAAGTGAGAGCCTTGATCGCTGATGACTTCATGGGGTACCCCATATCTGCAGATGATATTGTCCTGAATGAACTTGGCCACTTGTTTGGCGGTCAAGACTGCATAGGACTATGCTTCCACCCATTTGGTGAAATAGTCGATGGCGACGAGGACGAAGAAATTCCCTTTGGTGCCTATCGGGTTGAATTTCCCGATGATGTCGATGCCCCAGGTCGAGAAAGGCCAAGGCGATGTCATGGTGTATAAAAGGGATGGTGGTGTGTGTTGTATGTTGGCGAAGATTTGGCAATTGTGGCAATGTTTGACGTAGTTACGACAATCGGCTTCC
Organism: Silene latifolia; assembly: GCF_048544455.1. NCBI lineage: Eukaryota > Viridiplantae > Streptophyta > Magnoliopsida > Caryophyllales > Caryophyllaceae > Silene > Silene latifolia. The sequence goes on along the minus strand of NW_027413827.1, from coordinate 3,014,889 downwards.
ATGGTGGTCTAGTAGTAGCCTAACCGCATGATTTTTCGGGTCAGCATCATTGCGCTCATGTGAGGGCCACATTCTCCGTCGCGCACCTCTCCCATGACCTTCTTGGCTTTCTGATGGTCAATGGAAAGGAGGAGAATCCCCTGGAGTGGTCTTTTGTATAATTGGTCTTGGTTCATCAGGAATTGTGATGCAAGTAAACGGATGGCTCTTTGTCCTCATGGATCAGAGTTATGAGGGAATTCATTTTTGGTTTTGTAGTTGAGGATGGCTTGGTACCAAGGTTCATCATGGTTTTTCTCGTCGTTGTTGATGGCACGGATGTGAGTTGGCTCGCTCCTTCTCTCGACACATAGGGGCATTGATGTCATGTCGTCAGGTATGTTGACGAGCGCGACAAGTTTTGCCAGGGCATCAACAAATTGATTTTCCTCTCATGGCAAGTGGGAGTAGTCGACTTGGTCGAAGAACTCGGCCTCTTGATTGATTCTCGCTCGGTAGGGAGCTAAGTTGTCACTTCGGATTTTCCATGATCCGGACACCTGATTGATGATGAGTGAGGAATCGTCGTGGACCCTCAGTCTCTTGATGCCAAGTGTGATGGCTGCTTGTAGGCCGATGAGGCATGCTTCATACTTGGCGGCATTGTTGGTGACGGCGAAGTCTAGCTTGACCGAGATCGGAACATGTTCTCCCTCTGGCGATATTAGAAGGATTCCTACCCCGAAGCCTCTCAGATTAGATGCACCATCGAAGTATAGGTCCCATGCGTCGGAGTCGGCACAAAGGATGTCTTCGTCAGGAAGTGACCATGTGTCGGTCGCTGGATCCTCGTTGACGGGATTTTCTGCTAGGAAATCGGCGACTGCCCTTCCCTTGATAACCTTGAGGGGTACAAACTTGTTAAATTCAGATAGCATGAGTGTCCATCTAGACAGCCTTCCGTTTAGTACGGGTTTTTCAAAGATGTATTTGATCGGGTCCATCTTGGAGTAGATGTGGACCGTGTAGTTGAGCATGTAGTGCCGTAGCTTCTTTGTTGACCATACTAGGTCAAGGCATGTCTTTTCCAGTTGGGTGTACCTTGTCTCATACTCGATGAACTTTTTGCTAATGTAGTAGATGGCTCATTCTTTGCCGTCGATTGTTTGTGCTAGCATTGCTCCCATGGCTGTGTCAGTGACAGTCAGGTATAGAAATAAGGGAATCCCTTGTTGAGGTGGCATGAGGATAGGAAGTTTGGATAGCATTTCCTTTATCCTGTCGAAGGCCTTTTGACAGTCGTCATCCCAATCGGTGTGATCGGAGGCGCGAAGCTTCTTGAAGATTGGTTCACAAATCATGGTGAGCTTGGCTATGAAGCGGCTGATGTATTGAACCTGATCGAGAAATCCACGAATCTCCTTCTCGTTCTTAGGCCGGGGCATTTGCTGAAGGGCCTTGATTTTGGTTGGATCAATCTCAATGCCTCTTTTGCTGACAACGTGTCCCAGGAGTTTTCCGGAGGTGACCTCGAATGCACATTTCTGAGGATTTAGTCTCATGTTATATTTCCGCAGACGGGAGAAGAATTTCCGGAGGGCGTTGATGTGGCCATCCCGTTCTGTTGATTTGACGATCATGTTGTCGACATATACCTCCACCTCCTTGTGCATCATATCATGTAGGAGAGTGGTAGTAGTTCTTTGATAGGTTGCTCCGGCGTTGATGAGGCCGAAGGGAATGACCGTGTAGCAGTATATACCCCACTTTGTAGTGAATGCAGTCTTGTGCATGTCTTCCTCAGCCATTTTGATCTGGTTGTACCTAGCATACCCGTCCATGAATGATAGCCGAGCATGCTCGGCGGTATTGTCCACCAGGATGTCAACATGTGGCAAAGGGAAGTCGTCCTTTGGACTTGCCTTGTTCAGATCTCTAAAGTCGACGCAAACCCGAATTCTTCCGTCTTTCTTTGGTACAGGAACAATGTTGGCCACCCAGTCAGAGTATTCAGACACTTTCATGAACCCGGCCTTGAACTGTTTATCCTCTTCTTCCTTGATTTTCAGGGCCCATTCAGGGCGCATTCGGCGCAACTTTTGCTTCACGGGTTTAGCTCCGGGCTTAATGGGTATCCTGTGCTCTGCAATTTCCCTGTCGATCCCAGGCATATCTCTGTAGAACCAGGAAAATACGTCCTTGTATTCGTGTAGGAGGTCAATGGACTGTTGTCTTTCCGAGGGGTCAAGGGTTGTCCCTATCCTAAGTTTCTGGGGTGTGTTGTCGGTTCCTACGTTAATAGGTTCGGTCTCCTCAATGATGGGGGTTCTGGTTTCCCGTTTGTCAAGTTCTTTGGCCAGGTGAGGTGGGTAGTCATCAAGTCAAATTCCTCATAGTCATTCAAAATTGCATTGCAGTAAAATTGAGACGAGTTATAAGAAAACTTAGCGTTCATTAAGTTGACTCGAGCGAAAAGTACAGAGAGGACAGACATCTCATGGTCAGTCAGAGGCGACATAGCAGAGGAGGTGGCCCCTGGAACAGGCTCCAGGTTATCACCTTCCATGGGAGTGGGGATGACCCTAGTTGACTCAGCCTCTGAAGCAGCCACAAGTTTATGATAAAACAGTGGGAAGGGGACCTTGACTGGGACACCAGAAGTGCTAGGAGCTAAGACAGACTCTGACTCCGACTCAGATTCAGATTCTTCTTCACTTCCCTCTTTGAACATAGGGCCTTCTCCAGTTGTAATCTTGAGAATGCGGCCTTGACGATCGGTCCACTTGACAGTTTTCCTCCAGCCTTGGGTAGCTTTCTCTGGGTCAGTATCAGAGATTAGGGCGGTGGGGTCAAACTGGTTGTCCTTCGGAGCAATGTTAATGATATCCTCATAGTCGAGGTGCTTGATGTTATCCTCTCCGAAGAGGAGAGTGACAGCTTGTCCATCGAGGCATGGGGATGACTTGGACTTGGTTAATGCAGCTTCGGTGTTCTCGGGGATGAAGTAGCAGTCTTGGAAGACTTCTACACCCGGGTGCCTGACATTGGCCACAGAGTCATAGATCGGCTCAGGAAAGCCGTGGTAGAGCTCGGACTCTTCCTCGGGGACAAAGTATCCATTGAGGGTCAAATGATATAGGCGTAGGATAACTCCGTGCTTCTTGCGCTTCCGAATTAGGAGGTTCATCTCCTGGATATCTTCATCGGTAGGTTCATACCCCAGCCTGAAGGGGATGTTGGGGACCTTAGCCTGTTTCAAGGGAGGTTAGGTGCTCTTCAGCGGATTGAGGAGTATACCCGGGAAATAACCCTGGCGCATCAGAATGTGGTTGACTGTGAGGTTGGCAAATGGGTCACAATCAAAGGGTGTTGATTCATCAGTTAGGGCATTCACAGCTTGGAATACCTACATCTCACTGTCGTCCTCCTCAATGGCTTGGGAGGCTATTCCCTTTTTCATGACGGCTTTGATCGGGGAAGCGGGAATCGTGATCGTCTTCCCATTGAAAAGGACCCTGATTTTCTGATGAAGGGTTGAGGTAACCGCCTTGACAGCGTGAATCCAGGGACGTCCCAGAAGCATGTTGAAAGAGGCGTCGATGTCGACTACCTAAAAACTGGTTTGCCTTTCCAGTGGTCCGGTTCCAACGGTTAGAGTGATAAGCCTTGCGACCTTACGACGAGTGCCGTCATAAGCGCGTACTCCTTGATTGGTTGGGGCCAAATCAGCTTCCTTGATACCCAGTTTATGAGCTGTTTTAAGGGGAATGACATTAACTGCGGATCCGTCATCCACAAGAACCATGGGCACATTGTTTTTGAGGCACTGCACGGTGATGTATAGGGCCAGGTTATGGTTGGCTCCGAAGGGAGGGATATCCTCATCAGAGAAGATGACCGGGTTGTTCAGGTCGGGGACATCCCTTGTCATGTGTGCTAGTACTTCTTCAGGGGAGGAGGTAGAGGGCACAGTCAGTTTTCCCAAGGCTTGCAGTAGAGCTTGCCGATGTTCGAATGATATAGCAATCAGTTACCAAATTGAAATTTCGGCTTGCTTTCTGCAGTTTTTTGAGGGTCGAATTCTCGGGAGCCTTTGGTTGAGTGTCCATGTCGGGGACAACCTGGTCATTCGTTGTTGGAACGACTGTTGAATTGTTCGGGTTTTGATAGGGCCGGGTAAGATGACCGATCTCCTTCGCTTGTTTCTCTTTTCTTGGGACTATATAGATATCCTCAGCATCATCTCTCCAGATACCATTGACTTCGGGATCTCGAGGGTACCTTGGGGGGGTATTCCTCGGTGGGCAGTTTTTGTGAGGGAAATTTTTGTGAGGGTAATTTTTGTGAGGGTGATTATTGTGGGGGTGATTATTGTGGGGTGCGTGCCAGAATGGTCGCGGGAGCAATCCTTCTTGGTGAGGGTAGTTTTGGGTGTTTGGGGGACCCTCCCTCGAACGTGGTGTTGGAGGATTGAAAATCAGTCATCCGTAGGCATCGTCAAGTCGAGTAATTCTTTCGGAGAGACTAGCTATAGCCTCTTCAACTTGTTGGAACATGGCAAGCATGGTCGCGGCGCTGATCACAAATACCCCGTCCGAGGCATCCTTCTCCAGGGCATTCACCTTGTCATCAATTGGTAGGATGAGGTGTGAGCAGTCTAGGGTCGACTCGTCATCGTAGATAGCATGGATTCCCAGAGGGTTTGTCTTGTTGTTCGGTTTTGTTGGTGGAGGCAGAGGCAATTCCCCTTTCTCGATCATGTCCTGAATGACGTGTTTGAGCTTGAAACAGGTTTCCGTGTCATGACCTTTCCCTTGGTGGTATTGGCAGTAGGCATTAGGGTTCCAGAAGCGGGATTTCTTTGCATCAAACGGATCCGACGTGGGTCCGATTGGTTGTAATTTCCCTTGGTCCATAAGCCTTTTTAGGGCGCTTGCATAAGTTGACCCTATGTTGGTGAACACTCTTTGAGGGCGTTCAGCTCTCTTGGTGGTTGGCTCGAGGAGGTTGACCTCGTCAATTTTGTTTGTTTGACCATAGGGACGAGATCCGGTTGATGTGGATCCCTGGTAGCCTCTACCGGTGGTTTTGGCTAGGACACCTTTTCGGAGGTCGTCTTCAATGCGGGTTCCAAGGATTTGTAGATCTTGGATCGTCTTGATGTTTTGATATCTTAGTAAGTTGGCATATACCGGGCGGAGATTGTTGATAAACTTTTCCACAAAAGTTGACTCACTTGGCTTGCTGACCAACTGAGTGCTTACTCTCCTCCAACGGGTTAAGAATTCTGTGAATCCCTCCTTATCATTTTGAGTTAGGACCTCAAGGGTACGGGTATTGGCTTGGATTTCGACATTGTCGGCATATTGCTTAGCAAATTCAACTGCAACCTCATCCCAGGTAGTGAGGTTCTTCGGGTCAAGGGAGTAGTACCATTGGCGAGGGATCGGTTCCAAGGATGATGGAAAGATCCGGGTGAAGAGTTCCTGTTTGACCCCTTTTATGGTTCTCAAGGTGGATGTTGTTACCCCAGGCTAGGAGTTGTTCTTCCAGGAGTTTGAGCCTTTTCTCAGTTTCAGTCAAGGTCGGAGTGTTGTGTTCTCCAATTTCCGTGTTCTCCAGGGTGTCGATACGGGTCTCGACACGGTCCAGGGTGACCTTAAGAGCAGTGAGTAGGCTGGCTAGCTGAGCAGTTGTAACATTTCTGTTGTAATTGTTGTTGTTGGATGAAGCTGAAGACGGGGCCATGGTTCTGAGGCAGAAAAATGGCTCACATTACAACTTAATCCTACACGGTTCGAAGACTGAACGCAGACAACACAAAAGACGGAACAAAGATCAGACTCAACAAGACGAAGGTGACCGTGTGTGGTACCTCGGTGCTGACTCGATTTATAATGTGACGGTGTTGACCAGACTTTGACTCGCGCCCAACGTAGTGGCGTGACGCCGTTGGACATGTCTCGTGGTGAGACAACTCATAAGTAAAGACCCATAAGTACGTTTGCTTCGACTCGATAGACACGAGGCGGAATTGGAACGGTGGACTGAAGCTTTCGAAAATAGAGATTTTCAAAAAGATTCGTATGTCGCTTTATGGACGGCTTCCAAAGATAGGGATCTCCGCAAGTCGGTTAGTTGAAAAGTCGTCTTAAGTTTGTCTGCAAAAGACGGTTTGAGTTTGAGTCGGCTCGGAAAACAATGTACTGTTTCCCAAGACGGTTTTTTGAAATTCAAAATTGTATGTTTTGAAAATCGAGTTTGAAATGTTTGAAAAGGTCTCGGGGACGGTGCATGGTCCTCGGGATCTCGTAAGTGTCTTGAGAAAAGGGTGTGTGCCTTCCTCGGGTTTTGAAAGAGCCATTGTCGGCGCGAGACGGGCTAAAATCCGTGTCTTGATGCGGCGATTATAACGGCGTAAAAAGGTGTTTTGATATGGTTGTAGAAAACCGAGTTTGAAAATCGTCATTACGACGGCCTAGAAAGGCGTGTTGAAATGGTTGTAAAAAAAACCGGGTTTAAAAATCGTCATTACGACGGCCTAAAAAGGCGTGTTAAAGTGGTTGTAAAAACCAGGTTTGAAAATCATCATTACGACGGCCTAGAAAGGCGTGTTAAAGCAACGGCCGGCGAAAGACCGAGTTTTTAAATGGCCATTATAACGGCGCAAAAAGGTGTTTTTGAAAGTTTGAAAATGACACGGAAGGACTTATGATCACATAGCACATAAGCACTCGCAGTTTCATTATATTATGCATAATGTTGACACGGGTTTTGGCTTTAAAGGGTGGGTTACACACCAAGCAATCAAACCCCGATTTTCGAGAAGGATACCAATCCAAACAAAATGTGTAAGAAGGGCGCCCTAGCCTCGTGCTCGAAGGTGATGAAAGCTCTTTGACGAAACAGAAATGTGTATCGTCAACGGTATGCTTGACTCAATCAGGATGAGAAACGCGGGGATGAGAAAACTCATGCCGACGAGACGAGCCAATTGGTCGAAATGGGTTAGGTTATGGGCCCGGACAAGGAACCCGAGCGTGACCGTAATATCAATTAATGCATTTCAACCAAGACCTCGTTCGAGTCTCACCATCAAGGGATCACAAAAACACAATTGTCCTAGTTATCCCCAGCGGAGTCGCCAATCTGTGGACATAGCCACCTACACGCCAAGCCGATCTGTTGGACGTATAGCGGCCTTTTGAAAGCCACGCTCGGCGGCGTAAGAATGCTTTCGACCGGATCATTTTGGATCGGTCGGTTTCGTCTCGGCAAGGGTCTCGAAACGATTAGAGATGTTCGGAGTCACCACCAATCATTTGTGGGATGCTTGGAACCCGTTCGAATCCACTTTATACCTAGGTTAACCAAGGCAAAAAGCGGTGTTTGACATAGGTACTAAAGATAAGGAATCGTCCCTCTTTAGCATCCTATCTCTAGAATGACTCTCGTACGCCCTGGATAAGGTAGTACACTATCCAAAGTTTCTGAGTAAGAGGTGAAGGTACGTATTGGGAAGCCCTTTAATCAGACACCCAATCCCACCCGCGGTAGCGGCCTCTACTGATCGATCTTGGTTGGTTGAATGCAAAAGTTGATAAAACGGGTAAATGCATGAATGCGCATCCACTAGTTTAAACCTAACATGTGAGCTTTCTATGTCGGTTGATTTAATCCAAGTATCAAGTATAAGATGTCAAGTTGGATTTATGGTTGATTTGCATGCAAGACGGAAATTAAACATCCATTTACCGAGTTAGGTTTATGGTGCATAACGTGATCCAATTGTCTTAGTAAGGCGTTTTGCAAATATGGTGTTTGAATGAGCAAGTTCGTCGTCTGATCCGTCCTATATTCGGGTTAACTGATGTGATCAATATTTGAGCATATTTAATCCCCGAATTAGCCTCGTTCCTATGCTTTTTAGTGCATATTTGGGTCATTTACTATCTTTAGTCCTTTGTTTTGCATATTCTTTGAGGTTTTGTTTCCTTGGTAGGAGAGGAGTGCAAACCTTGCATTTTCATGGCAAAATAGAGCTAAATTGATCGAATCTAATGACCAAGCAACAAAGAGAAGACAAGACTAGAAGGCCTTTGTACATAATATAGTAGATGGGCAATGATGAAGAAGATCCTTGCATCCCCGACAAAATCCCGGAGGATTGTTGGAAGAAGAAAAGAAGAAATGGCAAAGATCCAGCGTCTCACCTATCGGGACGCCCGTCCAGAAGCTCCACAGGCCGCTCGTCCAAGCTGCCAGGCCGCTCGTCCAGAAGCTACACAATCCACTCGTCCCGACCTTCTGGACGCTCGGATTGTCCTCCAGTGCAACACGTCCCCTTCTTTCTTCATTCGAGATGCGCATATTTTTGAAAGACTATTTTTTTTTTTTTGGGTTAAATGTGAGCTTTTGTATTAATAGAAAAGATATTACAAGCTAAAGCATTCATGTGTTAGTCTTATGAAAACCAACACCATTACATGAGACAAAGATTTAACATGGCTAACCAATCTCTATTCTTTAACTTCTCTATGCTATCTATCTTCTGAGTAATTCTTTGACGAACTTGTGCTATGATCTCAGCTACGAACTTGTGCTATTTTTGAAAGACTAGCTAAAAGGAGACCCGCATCTTTTCTTGAGAGGAGCGATTCCTCAAGGACTTAATCGTCATTTAAGCCCTTAGTAACCCTAATTTGTGCACCTAATCCCCACTATAAATACCCCATTAGTCTAATTAGATAATCATGTTCTTCTTATCAATATTTAGTGTAGTTTATATTATTCTAATCTCTCTTTAATCTTGTAATCAACTTCTAATCAAGTATTAATACAAATCTCATTTCCTTAATTTCTCTATTGTTCATCTTTTATTTTGGGTAATTGAAGATTATTTGAGTTTATTGGGAGATTGACAACCTTCCATCAATCATCAAGTACTTCTATTATTCTTTGCATTATTATTTTGGAATCATCATTAGGTATAATTCTCTTAATCCCTTTTTAATTATTGTTAATCATCTTCATTTATTCATCATGTTTTGCTTTGTTAATATGATTGACAACCTTGTTAACATGTCAAACTTGATAATAAGTGAGTAGTTTCCTTAACTAGAGTTAATGGGGAAATAGGGGAAACCAACATGGGGGATGATTCATGCTTAATTTAATATGTTCACATAATTTATTTGCTTGCTTGTTGTGATCTCAACTTATGCACATGTTATGTTTGATGAAATGCGAGCCTATGAATCCTTGAATTTTTTACCCATCACTTACCTTTTCAATGAGACTTGTAAGACATAAACCAACTCGAGTCTCATTAGACCATGCATATAGTTGAGTATGGAGGATTAAGTCGACTTGTAGGTGTTGTACAATCTAATCGATTTGGCTCCGGGACCCAAACCTTCCTAGGATTGTAAGATATAAACCAACTCGATCCTATCACAACAATAATTGCTTGCTTATAATTTGAGAATATGTTTGTATGATCAATTCCCATAAATCCCTATGAACCCATGACACCCTAGTGTTTTTAATCAATTGTTTACATCTCATTTTAGTCATCTTACTTGCTTACTTTTATTGTTATTTAGTTTAGTGATCTTCTTATCTCAACCCAAATTGTGACACCCCTAGACACCACTTCTTGCAATCGAAAATCCTACATCAATACTCATCCCTTGGGATCCGACCTTTACTTGCCTCTTTACTAGTAGTAGAGTTGTTTATGAAGTTATAAATATTGTTTTGGTCTAGGTGCTCCTAATGACAAGTAACCGAAATCTAAGCTCAAAGCGGACCGACCAAAAATGGCGACGTTGCCGGGGACGGTGTTAACTTGATTTGATTTTCTTTGATTGTTATTAGTTGTGTCTTTCTTTGCCTTGGAGAAGTAAAACTCCTCAAGGTTTGTTCTAATTGTTTTCGAGTTGTTTGATATTTTGCATGTCTAGAAGATCACAAGGTAACTTGTTACCCATTGATCACGAAATTGAAAGGACTTTGACAACCAATAGAAGAATCGCTAGAAATACTTTGAGAGGTATTGGTGAGGTTGTAGATATTCAACCAAATACTATTGAGTTCATCAATCCTTTTGCAAGAGAAGGTGAGGAGAACCCAACACAAAATCAACCACACAATCAACCCACAATGCCTAAGTTTTCATCACATTCCGTACCAACCGAGGAGAACCTACCCAATGGTACTCCCACACCACAACACTTAACCGGAAATTTTATTGCAAAATCCGCATTTATCAAATTAGTCGAAAGAAGCCAATTTGGGGGGATGCCTAGTGAAGACCCTCATTCCCACATGGAGACGTTTTGTGACTATTGTGATGCGATTTCCCAAACCGGAGTGACTCAAGACCAAATTCGATGGGTCTTATTTCCTTTTTCTCTAATTGGTACCGCGAAACAATGGTTGAAGAGCCTTGATAAGGCCGCTCTTGGAATTGACTCTTGGAAGAAGTTGGCTCTAGCTTTCTACAAAAAATTATACCCTCCGGAAAAGACTAACATGCTAAGAGCTCAAATTACGGGTTTTAAGCAAAGGGACGAAGAATCTTTGTATGAAGCTTGGGAGCGATTCAAAGGAACTTGTCGCTCATGTCCTCATCATGGAGTTAGCGAGTGGTTCTTGGTACAACAATTTTGGAATGGTCTTTATAAAGACTCAAGAAACATTCTCAACATGGGATCAAATGGTATGTTCACCGAAATTGACGATAATTAAACTTGGAACAAGATTGAGGAAATGGCGGTCCATAATTCACAATATAGTAGACCTCGCAAGGCTACTAGAGGAGGAAAGCATGAAGTGGACTCTATTACTCAATTGGGTGCTCAACTTAGTGCTCATATTGATACCATCAACTTGAAGTTTGGGAAGGCTATGGCTAAGCTTGAAGAAGCCTCAAAATCACCAAAGCATCATGTTAATGCCATGGTGGCATCTTCATCAATCCCAAGTGGGATATGTGAGAATTGTGGAACTTTGGGACATGACCAAAGTGAATGTAGGGGAACAAATGAGCAAGTGAATGCTTTTCAAGCATACAAAAGTGGCACCCCTTATTCCAACTATTACAATGAAAACACCAAATTCCACCCAAATCTCTCATACAAAAGCCAAAATGTTCAAAACCCTCAACCAACATACACCCCATCTCTCATGAGAAATCAAAATCAAAGACCCTTTTACAACCAAAACCAAGGTTATCAAAATCAAACTCCATACAATCAACAAAATGACCAAGGTTTTGATGTTCAAAAAGCGGTCCTCCAAATGCAAAAGAATCAACAAGAATTTACACTCAAATACAAAAGATAGCCAAGCAAAAGACATCACCATCAACAACATCCTAGCCCACACAAAAATGTTGGAAACTCAAATGACCCAACTAGCATCTTCAAGCTCTCAAAGACAAAAGGGGCAATTACCACCTCAAAGTAATCCCCCAAGACATGAAACGGTTAGTGACATTCACTTGAGGAGTGGTACAAGATATGAAGGGCCAACGAAGCAAGTTGAGGATGAAGTTGTGGAAGCTAGTGACAAGGAGAGAGTTGTGCAAAACTCTAAGGAAGAAGAACCCACCAATCAAGAAGTTTCAAAGAAAAGTGAAGAAAAGGCCAAAGAGAAGGAGCCCATTGTAATTAGACTTCCATTCCCGAGTCATCAAGCTAAGCCTAAGTTTGATGACCAACTTGGAAAATTCATGGAAATTGTGAAGAATTTAGAAGTCTCGATTCCTTTCACGGAATTGATCAATCACGTTCCGGCCTATGCAAAGTACATGAAGGACATCCTTACGAAGAAGAAATCAATCAGGAAGCTTGAGACTATTGCCTTCACTAAGGTGAGTAGTGCCATCCTTCAAGGGAGTTCACCTCCAAAACTCAAGGATCCGGGAAGTTTCTCCATTCCATGCACTATTGGTGACACTACAATCAACAAAGCTTTATGTGACCTTGGGGCAAGTGTTAGTGTCATGCCATATTCGGTTAGCAAGAGGCTAGGAATGGGGGAACTCAAATGTACCAACATCACGCTTCAAATGGCGGATAGATCGACAAAGACACTTTTAGGGGTATTGGAAGATGTTCCCGTGAGAATTGGAAAATTCTTCATCCCGGTGGATTTCGTTATTGTTGACATGGAAGAAGACTCCAACATTCCTATTATCTTAGGAAGACCTTTCTTGCACACCGCGGGAGCGGTGATCAGTGTGAAGCATGGAGAACTCACCCTTGAAGTGGGAGATAAAACCATCACTTTCAATCTTGACAAGACCATGAGAGCTCCCCGATTGCATGAGCCATGTTTTATGGTTGATCACTATAGCCAGAAGGATGATAGGAAGAAGTTGGAATTTCAATGGAAAAAGAAAGTGGATGATGCTTCATCAAAAGAACAAGGAAATAGCAACAATGAGAGCTTGAAAAGCTCACCCATGACAAGTGAAGAAGATGGCCTCATTGGCCAAGACAAGAAAGAAGGAGAGTTGTCTCTATCAACTCAAGAAATTTTTAATGATCAAGTAGACGAAGTTTGCGGTCTTTGGGATGATGAGTTTGAAGGGATATTCAATCCCTATATTGGTAATGCTATGAACCAAGACCATAATGGAGAATAACAAGTGCAAAAATCTATTGAGGACCTTTATCATGATAATGAGCAAGCTTTCGACTACTTCTTCAAGGTGTTGAGTAACATCAATAACACCTTGAACATGCCCCCTTGACATCTCACATTGGATGAGAGTTTGGTGGAGTCCTCCCTAAACCACCATTTGTAAATATTCTAACTCCCTAACTTGCATTTTAATTATTACATTGCATTTTTGTCATTTTTGGATTTATATTTTTGTGCCTTGATCAAAGATATTCATCATTTTGAGAGAAGTGACGGAGGGACTTATGATTTTATTGATGTGTAGTGCTTTACCTTAATGCGGGGATAGCAATTGCCTAGGCTATTCATGCCTTTGTAGTGCCCCTACAATGAAGAACACGAGAATTGAAGAATGAAAATGACACGGGTTACGAAGTACCCACGGATGGACCTGAATCCGTGTGGTCAAGGAAGAATCCGAGCGGCCAAATGGACAATCCGCTCATCCTGAAGAAACCCGAGCGTCAAAGTCACCAGACGCTCGTCTGGTAGAGCTGCAGAAATCAAAAACCTGGTCTGACAATGAATCCGAGCGTCTCAGCTGAGAATCCGCTCGTCTCATTCTGGACGGTCGTCCTTCAAGAAAGACGCTCGCCTTTTTGCTGCAAAAATCTGGTATTTTCTCTGTAAAGGAATCCGAGCGTCCACCCAGAAAGACGCTCGTCCCTCCACAAAAAATCCGCTCGTCTTTCCATAAAGACACTCGTCCTGTGGCGTCTTTTCCTGAGCCAAATTCTGAAGAATCCGAGCGTCCCGACACCTGGTTCGCTCGTCTTCCCCTGCAGTTTCAAATATAACGGGTCTTTTTAAACCCTCTTCTCCCATTCATTCTCATTCCTTCAACATACAAACACTACCCAAAACCCTCATCCTCTCCATCAACAAAATCAAATTTCCTCAACCAAACTCAACCAAATCAAATCCAAACTTCCTCACAACAAAAATTAATCACTCCTTTTGCAACAACAAGTGATTCAAACACCAAAATCTTCAACTTTTGAGTCGATTTTTAGGATACAAAGCAACATTCATTCATCCTAAATCGATTTGGTATCACTAAAAATTGAAGATTTCAATCTTTCATTGGTGTAATCAAGCAAAGGAGAATGGCAAGAACTAAAGGAGGCAACAAGGCACCCCAAAAGAAGACACTTTCCAAAAGGCAACTAGCATTTCAAGCAAAACAATTGTCAAAGGCTTTGGTAGTCCATGAAGCAAGGTTGGAGGTTCAACAACAAGATCCCCCTATGGAAGCTACAACATCAACAACTCTGGTCATTGAACAATTATCCAATTATCCGGAGGTAATTTTCACTTCCGACTCTCATAGGGAGAAATTCATTCTCTTTGCTAAGAAAACCATCATGCCTACTAAGTTTATTTGTGAAGATGCATTGTCAAAGTTGGGTGTTCTTGAACAAACCAAAACCTTCTTTGAGTCTATGGGGTTGAGTAAATTGTTTACAATGAAAGAATTGACATACCCCTCCCTCACCTTGGAATTTTTAAGTTCTTTGAAAGTCACAAGGGTGGAGACTCGAACCAACATCGAGTTTCGTCTTGAAAATGTTGATAGACGCATAACTTATGGCGAATTGGGTAAGATATTAGGCCTTAGTGATAACCCGAAAGACTCCTATCAAGTATGACCCCGCTCCTCTTTGGATGGCAATTTCCGGAAAGAAATTCATACGCTTTCATGATTGTCGTGCTCTCTTAGTCCACCATCCGGGCATTAGAGTATGGCATAAGGTCATTGGAAATACTTTGATAGCTAGAAATGGCACAAATCATCTTACCAAGCTCGATTGTATTCTTCTTGAGTCGGCCTTGAACATTGGGAGGGAATTTACCAAGCCATACAATGCTCTAAGACTTTTGGTTGAACGATGGCTTAATGTCGATTGTGGCAAAGAAGGCACCGCCTTTATTGTCAATGGAGGACTAGTTACCCATTTGGCTAAGCATTTTAATCGGGATTTCAACAAAAACAACACTTATGCGCCGGTTAAAGGAGGCCATCTTGTTGATATGGACACCATGATTCACAAGTTTAAGTGGGTCAAGCACGACACTCTTGACAACAAATATGGGTGGTTAACAAATGAAGCTAGATCCTTCACCTTGCCTTCCAAAATTTGCCGATTGAATGTTCACCGACCGAACTACCTTCTCCCACTCTCCGAAGAGACCGAGTATATCATTCAACAACAAAGGGTTGAAATTGCCGAGCCCTCCTCCTCCATTATCACCCCACCTTACCCATTTGAATACCACGAGTTCAAACCCAAAGATGTCGAAGTGGGAAATGATTACTTGACTCTACTCATGAGGGAAATGCATAAGCAAGCTTACAATGATAGAGTGGATGCTTATAAGGCCCAATATCCGCCCCTCCTACATCTAGATAGGCAAGGACTTCTTGATCCGTCTTGTCCTTTGCCTAGTTGGGCGGATAGGTAAGTATTCTTTCCTAGCATTCCTAGTGGTGGTAGACCGGGTGGAGAGGAGATGGTTGTTGAAGAGGGTGGTGACCAAGAAGGAGAAGAATAAGAGGTTCAAGAAGAAGAAGTCCAAGAAGAGGAAGAGGAAAGTGAGGAAGAACAAGCAAGTGAAAGTGAGAGTGGACATGATTCCACATCTATGGAGGTTGATGATGCCTTAAGAGATGATGATGATGATGATACGATGGGTGAGGATTAGCAAACTTTGGAGGCTCCTACATTCTTACACCTCCCTTATGGTTTGTCTACTTCTCTTGTTTTTTTATTTTATCTTGATCATTTTGTGGATTCCTAGCAACATTGGAGGACTAACACCTTGGCTTCATTAAGGTGTTCATTATTATTGTTCCCGACTTGTAAAATCCAAAATGACAATCTTTAGTTTCATGCATTGCATTCCATGTGCATAAACTCCCCCGAAATTCATGACATTAGAAATAATGTCTATTTTGGTTTGGGGAAGTCCATGCATATGCATTGGGAGCTAATCTAAATTATGCTCTCCACCATAACAAAAACACATGCATCATGTAGTGTAGTTTAGTATAGCTTGCATTTAGTTTAAAAATCATGCATTTTCATTGCATAATTTCCTATCGTATTGGCCATTGAGGACAATGCCCATACTAGTGTGGGGATGGGAAATTCTAACTTGACTTTTATACAAAATCCAAAAAAATCCAAAAAAAACAAAAATTTCGAAAAATCCAAAAAAATTGTAAAATTGAAAATCCAAACAAAAGTTCATTTCTTTTGTAGTATAGTCTTGTATATATTGTTTTGTATATATTGTGTTTGTTCATCCTTGTTTACATTGATTGACTACGCCACATCCGAGACATGAGGATATTGAAGACCGCATGGTATGATCTTTCCAATCTCCTTTTTCCTCTTTATGTTAACGACTATGTGGCTTTATTTTGATTGATGCGGTATAAACAATGTGAATTTAGGACTTGCATTTAGATTATTTGGCATACTAGTTGGTAGAAGCATATGCATTAGGATGTATATATGTTAGTTGCATCATGGCATATAGATTGCATGTTAGAAAAATTTTGCGAAACCGTCTATTTGGGAAGCTTGACAAGTGTATATAGGCCCTAGTAGATGCTTTTTCTTCTTAAGACTTTGCTTGTTAGAATACTTGTAAAACACCCTAGGATGTGTCATGCTAGTATCCTTTGACCCATGGATTAAGACCTAGTCAAGAGTACCTTGTGGTGTGATAACTCCTTGGCTACCGTTTATTCCAAGGTGACCCTTGAAACCATGCAACCATCATTCATCCATGTTCTACCACATTTTGTCATCAAAGGGAATGGGCACAAAAATTATTCAAATTTGAGTTCAAGAAGTGAAATGAAATGTCACAAATTTTGCAAATTGCATAAAAAAGAGGAGTAACAAAAATGAAAAAAAAAACTCCTATCCTTCAAATATAAGGCACCCTCGTTACTAATTGAGGTGACTTTGAAAATGTTCAAAAGAAAATGCAAAAGGTTGAAAGTTGTCAAGTATTGAAATGCCAAACATCAAAGAAATGGCAAGAAAGTGTTCTCAAATATCAAATGCCACAAGAAATTCGGGGGGGGGGGGGGGGGGACAACAACAAAAGCAAACTCCCAAATGAAACTCAAATACTATTGATCCGTTTATCCATCGAATCCACTTTTGTGCATGGTAGAGAGGGGACGACCCTTCTTCTTGTCTAGGCAAGAAGTGGAATTCCGCGATCCTTCAGTGTTTCTAACACCATAGGGAGTCTATTCTTGACAAAATCATTTAACGATTGAGGACAAAGGTACCCTAGCTTGACACAACTTGGAGGTGATTTATTGGTATCCTTCTAGGCTTAGTAGTTTGAAGAAACCATATCTATGAAGGAGTGTGTACCCTTGAATTGCTTCCCCTTTAGATAATTTCCGCCACTTAGATGAGGAAAGTGGCTATTCCTTTTGTAGATGCATCCATTACTTAATTTTGTGTGCTTTAATGATTGGATGTGTCGCCATTTTGGCAAGACTCACCTTGCCTTGCAAGAAGGCATCCTACCTCATGGTTGTCTTATTGTGAGTTGAAGGGACGGAGTGAGACCCGCTAATTGTCTCATATCGGCTATATTAGTAGGTTAGTTTAAATAAGGGTCCTAATTTTGTCACCTCTTTACTCGGGACGAGCAAAGGTTCGGTTTGGAGATATTTTATGTGATCAATATTTGAACATATTTAGTCCCCGAATTAGCCTCGTTCCTATGCTTTTTAGTGCATATTTGGGTTATTTACTATCTTTAGTCCTTTGTTTTGCATATTCTTTGAGGTTTTGTTTCCTTGGTAGGAGAGGAGTGCAAACCTTGCATTTTCATGGCAAAATAGAGCTAAATTGATCGAATCTAATGACCAAGCATCAAAGAGAAGACAAGACTAGAAGGCCTTTGTACATAATGTAGTAGATGGGCAATGATGAAGAATATCCTTGCATCCCCGACAAAATCCCGGAGGATTGTTGTGTTGGAATAAGTGTCCTCCGACAATAATGCGATCACAACTGTTGATCATAATGATCACATATTTAAATCTCATTTTAAGAATACATGTGGGATGTAATATTTTACAGTCAACTGGTCCACACATATCGGTAATGATTGGCTGACTAGAGTTTGACATTACTGTCGTGCGACGGTGGTGATCAGTTGATCCCCTTAGGTCATACCTATAGGAAAATACTCTTAATTGATTATTTAATTAATCGTATGCCGATACGAGTTAATTAAATTGCTTAAAATTGACGGATGATTTTGTGAGTAAAGTTAACGTATCTTATTGTAATTTGATTAAATGAGATACGGTCTAAGTAATCGAATTGTTTTATTACTTGGATAGAATTATTGTTTACGAAACAATTGAAATTGAATGAATAATCTATTATAAATACAAGACGTTGTAATTTATAATTTGATAAACCATTTTGGTACAAGTGATCAAGAATTACTTATTATTTTTGTATGTGACATATTTAATTATATGATGATTTTTAATATGTTAAAAATGCATTATAATGTAACATGTCACATATGTCACAATTGACAAATGACAAAAATAATATGGACCACCTTTTTACATGGTAACCGAAAATTAGGAAGAGCATTAAGGGTTTGTGTTGTTTAATTTATTTTATTCAATAAACACAATGATAACTCTAGGGTTGCATGCCTAGTCTCTTGTGAAGAGCAAAAATGAAATGCATTGGGCATGCTACCCAAGGCCAAATTTTCGGCCATCCATAAGAAAAAGAAAAGAGTTTTTCTCTTCTTTGTATCATTATTCATTCTAGTCTTATATTTTCTTCTCTCTAGTTTTTGATAAAAAGCTTAAGAGTAAAAATAAACTCATATATCACTTTCTCTTGAACCGATTTTTCAAGAGCAAAATTACAATTTATTTGTGTCATTTTAAGGAAGGATTTTGTTAATACTAGTCTTATGTTAATAAAATTTATTAAGGGTATTCCTTGGGTTTATGCTTTTGGGAGGGATTCTATTTTGGATCCTTTGTTCATCCATTATAAGGAAGCTCAAGAACAAGTAAGAAGGAGATCTTACTTGTGCCCTTTAATCCGAAACATCATAGTAAGAAGTGACGATTTCTTCTTTACTTCTATTTATGTTTGCATGCATAAGATTTGTAATTATTTTATGACTAAATAATTTCTCACATATATGAATATTTAAATTTATGAGATTAATAATTCTAACAAACGGTATCAAGAGCCTTAGGTTGTTTGCATGCAAATCGGTTTATAGTTTTTCCGAGTTATAAGATTAACATACAAAACTAATTAATATGGATTTATGAAGATAAACCTAAAAATAACTTTGCATGTTAAAAGTTTCTGGTCCTAAGTGATTTTTAGGACATTTTGGTTTATTTATGGATTTTATTGTTCATTTTATATAATATTCGCATTAAAATATGATTTTTATGATAAAAAAATGTCATTTTTGGACGAAAATTAGCTAAACTTCGAATTTTTCAGTGATTTTTGGATATGTTTTCACATATATTATCTACTTATGGCCTGTAAATTTGCATGATAAAATGAGTTGTTTTGCTCGAAATATGGATTTTTCAAGTTAAAATCGTATTTAAATGGGTAAATAGGTTAATATGAGTTATATTTCGAATCTGTTCATGGAAATTTAGTATGTTGTCACATGCAATTTTAAAAGATGTGCATAAAATATTTGGCTATAATGAAGTCTTTATGCATGATTTATGAATTTTTGATGAAAAATCACATAAATAGTGACTATAATTAGTAATAATGCTAAAACATACTTCATGACTAAAGAAAAACGTCACATGTTGCATTTTATCATATATTTCAGATCTAAAAGTGAAAAGTTGATGAATATAATTTTTCTCATATTTTTAGGGTCATAATTGTTAAAACCGATAAACCGCAACATTGTTTTTCTCGATAAATTTTCGAAATATTTAACCTAAGTTTCGAATATTATGAGTGTCATGGTATTTTTACAGAATGTTCATGAGTTTAAATTTCAAATTTTGAAATTATTTGAAATTTTTATAATTTAATTTGAAGTTTATAGCATAATTTTGTGTTTTTGAGTCCATTTATGAACAATATTAAGAAATCAAGTTTAATTATTGTCAAATGTTAGTGGAGACTAATTTTGAGTCCTAAGATGGTTAGGGTAATTAACTTGTGCATAAATATGAATTTATGTAATTATTGTGATTTTAAAAGGTTAAATCACGTAAATCCGTAAAAAACGATTAATATACGATATTGGCTCTTAAAGGCGATTTAGCATAAAATTTGGCATGTTCATACATATTATAATGCTGCATTTTATTTATGATTGTCATATTTTAATTTTATGTAATTTTTGAATTATGTAATTTTACTTAGTATGGCCTTAGTTTTAATTGATATTACCCGAAATGTATGGGAATATCGATTCGGTTGTAATTATTATGATCTCGTATAACCGTTTTGTAATTTAATAGATTTATTTTTATTTTTAATTACAAATGTATAATAGGAAATTATGTAATTTATTTATTCCGGAGTTCCTTGAAGACGGTGCCACTTGAGAAGGCGATCCATCAAAGAATGTTGCCTTGAAATGCGTGCCAAGACCGAAGCTCAAGGGACCAAAGGAGTTGGTTTCCGAATTTGTAATAGTTTATTAGATTTACTATTTTAGGAAGGCCATACTAGGATTTTATTTATGCTTTGCATTTTATTTATATGTTGCATGCATCGCTAAATCGCCATAACAAAACATGCATTATCATTAAATCGAGTAAATCGACCGTGTCAATTACACTTATCGTAGTTCACCGCTTTAGTTCACTTAAAACGTGATAGATAATAAATTGACATGACCTCTCGCTAAAATAAACAATTGAGACTTAGCCTTACCAAAAAGTAGAAACCATGAAAACCTATTTCATGAGGGAGTGCACTCGGCCCTACCGGGGTACAAACCTTGTTACGTAGGGGAAGTGGGTGATAAATGTCTAACCACCGAATTTATGTTAATAAAGGGTATTTCGGCACACCGTGCCCTAAGTTAATATGAATTTGGATCATGGACACATTTATTCGAAATTTGGATTGAACTCAACGAAAGTATTCACGACGATTTCCGGATGTGTTTCAGGCTAGAGATAAATATTAATGTAATTTTATCAACCAAGAGTTCTAAAAGTAGAATCGATTAAAGAGTTAATCCACCGAGTTATGTTAATAAAGGGTATTTCGGCACACCGTGCCCCAAGTTAATATGAATTTGGATCTTGGAATCATTTATCATAGTTGGGGAGAGGTCACTATGTAAATGCTTTACTTGTTATTTACAAGTATTAATAAAACGATAAATGTTAAGTTTTCCACTATTCCGTTATCATATTGTTCTATTTCTTTACCACAATTCATATACGATATCATTTCGATTTTTGATTCAAATCTCCATTAAAACATCGTAACTAAAGACAAATATGAATTTTCTTCTAAAACCTTGTGTTATCCATTGGAAGGATCTCTTGTGAAGAGTATAGATAAAAGTTATTCGTGATCAAAAGGGTTTTTTATTCTTGACTAACATATCTACTTACAATGAATTGTTTCTCATATGCTTAATTGAGTTAAGTACTTTGAAACGTTACATCATTTTGGTAACTAGATTTGTTTGAAATCAAAATTGACCAAAATACCGCAACCACTTCAATGAAAGTTTTAAGACTAAACAAACGAATGAAGAGTAGTCTTCATGAAGTTCAATTTTGCTTCTCTAAGCAAAGACTAATTGAAAAGAGTGGGAGCATTCTCTTAAACCGTTAAGAAAAGGACGAAGTTCAAAGAAGTAAAATTAGAATGGAATTGATACAAGGTAATGTTAAAAGTAAAGTTATTGAGAATAATGATACTAAACCTATCACTCCCGACCGATAAAGTTTACATTGTCTTAATTGTTGGACGCTAGAAAGGAAACTACCCCAAATTATTGAAGAATCAACAAGTTAGTTGTGGGACATATAATGGGACCTTCTTCTTTAAATGTTTATTTGATTGACATAAATTTTGCTAGTACTACTTCGTCAATATTAGAAACTGGTGGTGGTTTTCATCATTGTATTTGATACATAGGATGATTAGAATATGACGACTAGCAACAATGATGTTGAGAGATAGAGTCATTGTGTACTCAATCTAGTTTTTGGGTTTAGAGTTGTACTTAATTGTGACTATTAAGTGCATAAACTCTAAATAAGAATATAAACTTGTTAAGATACAAAAGAGGTTTCACTTTTGTGACCCTATACACCATGATTTGATGTATGGCTAGCCCATTATCAAGGTAATTATATTCTAAACTAAACTAGAATGATATATCATGTAGATGATGCAAGACTCAAATTGGTAACCCAAGATTGAACCTTAGATTCTGGAATGCTGAACGCAAAGAGTTATCAAGTACTCTTGAAACCATTAGATCTTATGGTATATGCGTATCTTGTATTCAAAGCAAGATGTCTTGTGCCTTTTGGTTGAAAAGGAGATCGAGGTTGTAAATCATTGATCCAAAATAGGTTGATCATTTTCTTTTACCAACGATTTAAGTTGACGCTAATGTGTTCACTTAATAAGGTAAATAGAGAAATCTTTGAAGAAGTTCAAAGAGTTCAAGGAATCACGATTTAGTCGTGATGGGATTATCAAAGTGAAGACTTTGATATAACCCAAATGAAATGTGATATAGTATCACAAGTTAATCTCTCTTAACACACATTATGGGATAATGTGTGGTTGGATAAGAAATCAAACGCTATTCGATATGGTTTGGACGTCGATCAAGTTACTTTGAGTTACTTGATCCTTTTGGGGATTTTATCTTTTTGTCTAAATTATTTTTTCACTAAATCTAAAACGAATCATATGAGATATGAAATGGTAGGGTACCATGTATGTAAGTTTTCAAAAGAAATAAATGCTCATTTTTCCTTACTATAATCACGAGTACAACAGGATTGTGGCTCGTGAAGCTGTCTTTCTAGAATACAAGTTTATTTCTAGAAGACAGAGTAGGAGAAATTATTCAAGAGCCACAAAGAATGTTATGTCGCAAGAAACTGGTCTTTCTTGACTACATGAGACGTTTTGTGTAAAATGTTGTTTCTTCAAAACCTAGGAGGTTAAAGTCATCACTTGTTGAAGATGATGAATTAGTGTTACTTTTAGAAAGTAAATAGCTTGTAACTTACAAAGAAATTGTTTGATTCAAGTTGATTACTTCTGGAAAGTAATGAACATATGACTTACATGAGAGTGTTTAAGTCACAACTCAATACAAGGCTTAGAGCCATGAAAATCCGAAATAAATTCCAAGTGAATTGTTAGATATCAAAGCTTGATTGGTAGCAAAGGGTTTTGCACTAGTTGAAATGCTTAAGTCTATTTGGATCTTCTTAGGGATTGTGTTTCATTATGAGATATATAGCGAGTGAATCTAAAACCCACTTCTTCAATTAGAAGGAATGTATTCAATACATGTCTTGAGTTTTGTAGATTCTTGCAATCCTAAGATAATGTGAAACTTAAGAGAGGGTCTTGAGTAGGACATCAATGAGTTAGAATCAATGATTTGATCATGGTAAAAAAAAATTTCCTGATAAGTCGAGAAGTTGTGTTTATACATGAAGTTTAGTGGGAGTTACGGAAATTTTAGTAGTCTTATATGTGGATGACATATTGATCATTGCGAATGATTTAAGACTTAGAGTAATATAATACATCTTTAATATCCAGATTTATGTAGATAAATCTACATGATATTAGCGTCAAATAAGAAGTCTTATGTTGATAAGATTCATGATTAGTTCAATCAAGTTGAACATATTTGATTGATTACATTTGCTTCCGCTGCCGGATCAATTAAATGAGTAATGATGTATAGCACTTCATATACTTTGAGTATGATGAATTGTTTCAAATCGAATTTAGTAATAGTTACCAAGTAAGCCATAAAGATTACCCTTAAGTGCTTGCAGAAGCATTAAGGATGTAAAGCAAAGTGTTTTTTATGCAATTTTGTGTAAGGGTGTTACAAATGACAATTGACAATTGAGATTGCGCATGGTTTCCGACAAAACCATAATCAACACACATTAAGATGGTTAAGATACCATTGTGGCTATGTTATTAAAGAAATAGATTTTCTAGAATCGTTCTAGGCAATAAAGAACAATGAGAAATATTTACAACGGAAATTGAGTACACTTGCAATCATGGGATGTGCAAGAGGGATGAGTCCCGCACACTGTGAAAACAGTGGGAGCTATTCTAAGGCTAGAGGCCCTATGTCTAGATTGTATCTAGACACGTACTCAGAAAGTTTTGTAATGCAAATGTATACATTACAAAGGAAAACGAGTATGTAGTAAGGTTGAGTAAGGTACAAGAAGTTGATAAAACCTACTAACCAAAGCCTTCTCATAGGCTTAACATGATAAGTCATGTCATATGTCGTTTCAATTGCATTGAGATGAACAACTACATATAAATTTAAAATGGATTATAAAAATATGAAGTAGTAATCAGGTATTGACTATTCATATGTAATAATCACATTTGTCGTTCGAGTTTTTAAATCTAAAAAAAAAAAAAACTCCTTTATACTTTGTTACATCCAAACGGGTTGTAGAGACAATATTGAACCCCGTTAAAGTGAACCCGGATTAACATGGTATTCGCCCATAGTCACTTGTATGAGGTGACGTCTCGAAGTGACTAGAGTGTGATGCGATTGATGGCAAGTTTAAGTGCCATAGAGTCATGTGAGATGACTAGTCGATCACATAGGCAGACTGTTAGGAACACTTTGTCGGGCCTTATGAACGCTTATAGAGTTCTGGCAAATTTATATAGGCTGGTTGTGGCGAGAGCTACTATAGTATTCTAATGAGTCGATTCTTTTGACTAAAGACTGTTCGCCTAAGGTGGCACAGTTTCAGATTAACTTTGATTTATGTTACTACGACCTTCGTAAATGGGGTCAAATGGGCATATTTTGGGTTATGATGGCTGTGGCTAGTCGAAGGGAATAGTGCGATAGGAATTGTCCACCCCCTTGTCAGGGTTAAAACAATATCTCAGGGCCACTCGAGGAGTAATGAACTGGAAATGCGTGGCCACGCTCGGAAGGTATCTATGGTAGATAATTCCGGTCAATCAGTTATTCTCCAGATCGAGGAAACCACTCTCGATATGATCACTTGCAAGTACGACCTGAAAGACAACTTGCATTGAGTGGGAGATAGTAATAGGACAAGAGAATTGGTGACGCACACTTGTCGAGGACAAGTGGGAGATTGTTGGAATAAGTGTCCTCCGACAATAATGCGATCACAACTGTTGATCATAATGATCACATGTTTAAATCTCATTTTAAGAATACATGTGGGATGTAATATTTTACAGTCAACTGGTCCACACATATCGGTAATGATTGGCTGACTAGAGTTTGACATTACTGTCGTGCGACGGTGGTGATCAGTTGATCCCCTTAGGTCATACCTATAGGGAAATACTCTTAATTGATTATTTAATTAATCGTATGCCGATACGAGTTAATTAAATTGCTTAAAATTAACGGATGATTTTGTGAGTAAAGTTAACGTATCTTATTGTAATTTGATTAAATGAGATACGGTCTAAGTAATAGAATTGTTTTATTACTTGGATAAAATTATTGTTTACGAAACAATTTAAATTGAATGAATAATCTATTATAAATACAAGACGTTGTAATTTATAATTTGATAAACCATTTTGGTACAAGTGATCAAGAATTACTAATTATTTTTGTATGTGACATATTTAATTATATGATGATTTTTAATATGTTAAAATGCATTATAATGTAACATTTCATGTAACATGTCACATATGTCACAATTGACAAATGACAAAAATAATATGAACCACCATTTTACATGGTAACCGAAAATTAGGAAGAGCATTAAGGGTTTGTGTTGTTTAATTTATTTTATTCAATAAACACAATGATAACCCTAGGGTTGCATGCCTAGTCTCTTGTGAAGAGCAAAAATGAAATGCATTGGGCATACTACCCAAGGCCAAATTTTCGGCCATCCATAAGAAAAAGAAAAGAGTTTTTCTCTTCTTTGTATCATTATTCATTCTAGTCTTATATTTTCTTCTCTCTAGTTTTTGATAAAAAGCTTAAGAGTAAAAATAAACTCATATATCACTCTCTCTTGAACCGATTTTTCAAGAGCAAAATTACGATTTATTTGTGTCATTTTAAGGAAGGATTTTGTTAATACTAGTCTTATGTTAATAAAATCTATCAAGGGTATTCCTTGGGTATATGCTTTTGGGAGGGATTCTATTTTGGATCCTTTGTTCATCCATTATAAGGAAGCTCAAGAACAAGTAAGAAGGAGATCTTACTTGTGCCCTTTAATCCGAAACATCATAGTAAGAAGTGACGATTTCTTCTTTACTTCTATTTATGTTTGCATGCATAAGATTTGTAATTATTTTATGACTAAATAATTTCTCACATATATGAATATGTAAATTTATGAGATTAATAATTCTAACATGTTGGAAGAAGAAAAGAAGAAAAGAAGAAATGGCAAAGATCCGAGCGTCTCACCTATCGGGACGCACGTCCAGAAGCTCCACAGGCCGCTCGTCCAAGCTGCCAGGCCGCTCGTCCAGAAGCTACACAATACGCTCGTCCCGACCTTCTGGACGCTCGGATTGTCCTCCAGTGCAACACGTCCCCTTCTTTCTTCATTCGAGATGCGCATATTTTTGAAAGACTAGCTAAAAGGAGACCCGCATCTTTTCTTGAGAGGAGCGATTCCTCAAGGACTTAATCGTCATTTAAGCCCTTAGTAACCCTAATTTGTGCACCTAATCCCCACTATAAATACCCCATTAGTCTAATTAGATTATCATGTTCTTCTTATCAATATTTAGTGTAGTTTATATTATTCTAATCTCTCTTTAATCTTGTAATCAACTTCTAATCAAGTATTAATACAAATCTCATTTCCTTAATTTCTCTATTGTTCATCTTTTATTTTGGGTAATTGAAGATTATTTGGGTTTATTGGGAGATTGACAACCTTCCATCAATCATCAAGTACTTCTATTATTCTTTGCATTATTATTTTGGAATCATCATTAGGTATAATTCTCTTAATCCCTTTTTAATTATTGTTAATCATCTTCATTTATTCATCATGTTTTGCTTTGTTAATATGATTGACAACCTTGTTAATGTAAGGTTCATATACCTATTATTAGACTCCTCTAATAGTGAACTAATTAACTTGTTAATTATTTGTTCTTTAGATCTAGTGCATGCATAACTAAATGAAATATTTATAAGAGAAACAATGTTCCTTACATTGTTGGTTGGTTCGAAATTAAGGGCACAAGTAAGGTCACCTTCCTTCACTTGTTCTTGAGCTTATAATGATGGATGATCCTCCTAAGACTCCAAGTTTAGAAGCCACTCCAATAAATTGCACCCAAGATTAATCCCAAAAATCTCTACTAATATTAACTAGATATATAGTAGAAATATTTCCTTAATAATACTAATGTTCTTGTATTACTATCTCTAGTAATAGATTGGAGAGTATTAGTATAGTTGAGAGTTTGTTGCAATAGCTTATGAGGAAAAATAGAGAGAAAAACAACACAAGCACCAACACTTGAAAAATTGAGCAAATAATGCTCTCTTATACAAGGCCAAAACCGGTGGCCTCTAGTGATGTAGGGAATCTTGTGCTTTTGTTTTTAGTCTATTGTTTAGTGTAGGTAGAGTGTACGAAGCCTAGGTGTAAGATGTAGTATGTAAAGGCTAGTATGCAAGGTCTCTTTCACACAATAACCAACATCTACATAAGACAAAAGAGCATCTTTGCTCATCTCATTTTGGCCGAAATATTGGTCCTTTTATGGACCATTTTTGCCTTTTGTCATTTGTCCCACAAATGCTTATAAGTCTTATGTTTAACAATCTTACATATTTAATTATTAATGTAATCATTTAACACTTAAATATTACAATTAATAATATAATATACACTCCCCTTTTTGAGTAGTATACTACCATTATATCCACATATAATGGGTCCCAAAATTTCTAGTTAGTTAAAATTACAACTTCTTGTAACTTTAAATAACTAATTACCTCTACCTCAAAACTTATATTAATACCTCAACTAATTTAGTAAATTAACACTTAATAACTAAATTTAATCTTATTTAATCACATTACAATAAGACGCAAAATTGCACTCCCATAATTAAGGAATTAATTAATCTGTATCGCATACAATTAATTAAATATCTATTTGGGCCTCATCCTATAGGTGTGACCTAAAGGGATCAACTGACCACCACCGTCACACGACAGTAATGTCAAACTCTAGTTAGCCAATCATTACCAATTAATGACGGTCAGTCGACTGTATAAAGAATCATCCCTCACGTATTCTTAGTATGAGATTTAATTATGATATTAAATCATGTGATCGCACTATTGTTGAGGACACATTTCCCAACAATCTCCCACTTGTCCTCGACAAGTGTGCGTCATCAATTCTCTTGTCCTATTACAATCTCCCACTCAATGCAAATTTGTCTTGCAGGTCGTACTTACATTTGATCATATCTTGAGTGGTTTTCTCGATCTGGAGATTAACTGTCTGACCGGAATTATCTATCATAGATACCTTCCGAGCGTGGCCACGCATTTCCAGTTAACTACTCCTCGAGTGGCCTTGAGATTTCAAACAACCCTGACAAGAGGTGGACAATTTCTATCGCCTTATTCCCTTCGTTCAACCACAGTCCATCATAACCCAAAATATACCCAGTTTGACCTCATTTACGAAATCGTAGAGTATAAATCAAAGCTAATCAGAAGCTGTGCCAACTTGGGCGAATAGTCTCTAGTCAAAAGAATTGACTCATAAGAATACTATAGTAGCTCTTGCCACGACCAGGCTTTATGAATTACCATAACTCTATAAGCGGTCACTGCCCGATAGATTGTCCCATACTGATGCCGCCTATGTGATCGACTAGTCATCCCATATGACTCTATGGCACTTGAACTTGCCATCAATCGCATCACACTCTAGTCACTTCGAGACGTCACCTCATATAAATAACTAGGGGCGAATACCATGTCAATCCAGTTCACTTTAATGGGGTTCAATTTGTCTCTACAACCCATTCGGATACGACAAGGTAGCGGATGAGTTTAATAAAACTCAAACGATAAATGTGATTATCACATATGAACAGTCAATACACTATTACTACTTCATATTTTATAATCTTCAGTGTATTATAACACTAATTAAAATGCAATACAAGCTTGGCAAGTGGATATACCCGATATCCATATATTCCAACTTTATTAATTGCTATTTCCTTCCATTCAATGTCATCTCTTAATGACATGAATTTCCCTAAGTATATGTCTAGATTTCATACTAGACCTGAGCTCTTTAACTTGAAAGAAGCTCCCAATGTTATCGCATAACATGTGATAAAGTCATTTGTAGAGGGATTCACTCTTAATCCCTACGTTGACTATTTTATCACAATTTAATTAGATTCCTTTTGTAGATATTGCAATGCTTGAAACTAAAACACTTTTCTTAGTTTCTTACTCCTTAGTCAATAACATTAGCTTAGGATTTTATCAAATCCTTTTAAGCTTGGAAACTAAAGTTCGTGCAACCCTTCAACGCAAACTTAGTTTATCATCCAAACAAGTGTACAAGTCATCAATTGTACTTTAAGGCTTTCACAAGCCCATCTAATGAATTAACTTATTATTGATTCATAATGTACTTAGCATATGGTACATCACAGCACGTGCGTCTGTTGGAATACATAATCGTTCTAATGGCGGAAACATTAGTAATCGATTTCATGTAATCAACAACTTAATGGGTTCAGTGAACAACTACGATTCCATCATAGTAATTCCACTTTCATCATCATGAATAAGCCATTCAACTTTGTTGTTGTACAACAGATGTGAAATATCTTATCCTCATAAGACTCTCAACTCTATGCCAATATTCTCTCACATAGATTCAAAATCTAGAATACTTAGCATCCGTTTCCATGTCTCCCAATTACTCTTGCCAGAAGAGAGCATTGGTACATAATACTCAATAAGTAATATGTTATCAATATATAAAACATAGAGAAACAATACTAGCTCCTACTTAACTTCATGTATATCATGATTCTTCAATCATGTGAATGAAACAATTCACTATAATCACATGAACGTAAAGTATAATCCTTTAATGCTTGCTTAAGACCATCCTAGGTTTACTTAAGAAAGCTTCGCATAAGATGTTAGGATTCTTAGATCTTCATCTAAGGTTTCGTGTTTCAAATACTTTCTTCTCTAAATTCCCATTTTAGAAAAGCGAATTTTTAATTTCATTTGCCATTCATCATTAAAATGAAATGCGGCAATTCCTAACATAATTTATCTTGATCAACATCTTCATGTAAATCTCATGCATTTGTGTACTCTAAAGCTCTATTCACTTTAAGGAGACCCTTTCCTTTAAGTAAAACTACTCTTGAGTAACAATTTTCGGATTGTAATGCATCGGCTCGTATGTAAGAAGGTCATGATACTATCACTTTCACAAAGTAATATTTTGAACAATAAGACATGTGCGAAAAACTCCCACTGAACTATGCTCTCATTCTATCTTCATAGACTATAGTTCAATACCAACTCCCACTCTATAATTCTATTACTTTCACAAAGTAACATTTCAACTAAAAGAGATGTTTGTGACGATTCAATCTACTCCCACTCTATCTCTCAGAAATACACCTAATTTCTTGAGAGATAGCTTTGTGAGACACAAACATATATTTAACGGAGTATTAGGAGTTTTCCAAGACTATATATTAACTTTCAAAAGGCCATCCTAACATGTCAGCTTGATAATATGACAGTCTGATCCATGTAATCTGGTTTAATAAACTCTCTATTCTAGGTATCTCATGGTTGACCATCCAATTAGAATAATATGTCCATTTGGTATCGTGAATTCCCTACTTGATGAGTTCAAAAACTCATTACAACTTTAGAATTGATCTTATATATGTAAGTTGTTACTTTAAGTAAGAAAGGCATAAGGAGAATCAAATTCATAGTTTATGGACATATAATGATCCCATCATCATAATCGTCTAATCAATCAATTTAAGTTGTTTATCTAATGTTTCTCTACGCAAGTAATTAATGATGATGGTTTTAGAACAAATAACATAATAAAAGTGATTTGGGTTGAAAACCAAATCACCAATATCCAAAATACAACCCGTGTTTAAAGGATACAAACCAATTTCCAAGTCACACAAGGAAATCAAAATAGTTCTAAAACATGAAATACATCATAAAATTAAAGACAATGCAAATAAAAGCCAAGCTTCCAATGATCCATCACCATGGTCGGCTACGCTAGCTTCCCTCGTGATCCTCTAGGTTTGCTTTTCCTTGCCTTTGTCCTTGGTAGGAGCCCCTATTTACAATAAAGAGGGGAATCATCACAACTTGTATCACATACTAATTGAGATTGAAACATAAAAGATAGGGATAGTTATATACCTACTGGAATAACCTTTCCAGCTTTGATGTCGCCAAGATACTTGGAACAGTTTCTCTTCCAATGCCCAACCCCACAACAATAGTGGCACTTGTCCCCGGAGGGGGCAATATACTTGGGCTTGGAGGAGCTTGCTTCATAAGTCTTAGCTATGTTCCTGTTGGGAGTTCGCTTCTTTCCCTTTTTCCCGCTCTTCTTGAAGGTTCCTTTGCTCTTATGATTGACATTGAGCACATCTTTGGTGGTGCTAACACTTAGCCCCATGTCCCTTTCGGCTTGCACAAGCATTTTGTGCAACTCATCAAGGGAAACCTTCTTATCTTGCATATTAAAATTCACCCGGAATTGAACATATGCTTTGATTTTACTGAGGGAATGGAGAATTCGACCAATTACAAGTTCATTAGGAATTTCCACCATATGCATTTTCAAGGTCTCAACATGCTCCATCAACTTGAGCACATGAGGGCTCACCTTTTGGCCCTCTTTGATGTTAAGATCAAAAAATGCGGAAGCCGCCTCATATTGAATGACCCTAGGAGCTCGTGAAAACATGTTCACAAGCTTCATGTAGATCTCATGAGCGGTGCTAATCTTTATAGCACTTCGTTGGAGTTCGGCCTCCATAGCAAAGATCAACACATTTTTGATCGCGGCCGAGTCTCTTTGGTAAACCTCATAGGTTTGCCTAGAGGCGGGGGTGGACCTAGTAGTAATTTCATTGGGTGGTGCCTCGGTAAGGTAACGAAGCTTGTCATCACCTTGCGCGGCCAAGCGAAGTTGCGCGTCCCAATCGGCGAAATTAGACCCATTCTTTTCTAACTTACATCGATCCATGAAGGATCGGAGCCATGACACATTGGTAAGCGTGGCGGAACTAGTGGATGCGGACGTGATTGGAGTTGCCATTGCGATTGATAAAACAAATTTGACTACAAAATAGGAAATGAAGGAATTAATTTACATTTATCGTTTTAATAATACTCGTAAATTTAACTACAAGTATTGCATTTATATAGTGACCTCCACCCAACTACATAAATGATTCCGAGATCCAAATTCATATTAACTCGGGCACGGTGAGCCGATTCATCCCTTATTAATATAACTCGGTAGATTAACCTTTTAATCAATTCTACTTTTAGAACTCTCGGTCGATAAAAATTACGCTAATTCTCATCTTTAGCCCGGAACACATGCGACTACGGTCAACAATACTTCCGTTGA
Organism: Silene latifolia; assembly: GCF_048544455.1. Lineage (NCBI taxonomy): Eukaryota > Viridiplantae > Streptophyta > Magnoliopsida > Caryophyllales > Caryophyllaceae > Silene > Silene latifolia. The sequence continues at coordinate 2,982,251 of NW_027413827.1, read as the reverse complement.
GCTCAATCCAAATTTCGATGTAATAACATTTTACTACCCCACTTCGCCAACGTAACAAGGTTTGTATTACGGTGAAGCCGGATTAACTCCCTCATGAAATTGGTACTTCATGGGTTTCTACTATTTGGTAAGGCTTTATCTCAATTATTATATGTGACAGGTCTTGTCAATTTATTATCTATCACGTTTTAAGTGAACAAAAGCGGTGAACTACGATAATTATAATTGACACGGTCGATGACTCGATATGATATGCATGTGTTGTTATGGCGATTTGGCAATGCATGTAACATATTAAAAGAAATGCAAAGCAATAAATAAATAAAATTCCTAGTATGGCCTTCCTAAAATAGAAAATCAAATAATCTATTACATATTCGGAAACCAACTCCTTTGGTCCCTTGAATCTTCAAATGGCACACCTCCCAAGACATCGTCTTTGTCGGATCACCTTTCCGAATGGCACCGTCTTTGAAGATGCTCCATAATTACAAATAATAATAAAAATACAAAACTATTCTTATTATACATTTGTAAAATGGAAAAACTAATAAAAATAAAATAAAAGTGATACGAGATCACATTAAATTACAACCGAATCAATATTCCCTTTCATTACGGGAAATATCGATTAAAACTAAGGCCATACTAAGATAAAATTACATAATTCAAAATTTTATAAATAAAATACATTCAACAATTGAAATATGCAGCATTATAATATGTACCTATCATGCAAAATCATGTGCCAAATCGCCCTATTTAACTTATGTCGTACATATAGCCCGGTTTCATGGAAATGCGTGATAATAACCTTTTAAAATCACTAATTAATACTTAAATCACATCTAAGCTCAAGTTAATTATCCTAACACATTTTAGGACTCAAAAATTAGTCATCACTAAATTTTTGACAATAATTCAACTTGATTTAATTTTATGCTCATTTTTTACCTTAAAATCATTATTTATGTGAAATAAATCCAAATTAAATTATAAAAGTTTGAAAATTTGAATTTTAAATTTTTGAACATTCTGGAATAAATCATGACACTCATAATGTCAAAAATTATGGTTAAAATTTTCGAATTAATTTTGAGAAAATATAGTTGCATTTTATCGGTTTTATCTCATAAAATACATCAAGTATCCGAAAATTACTCCAATAATTTTTACAACTTTAGATCTGATTAGTGGGATATTAATGCAACTTAAAATAATTTTCTCAAGCCATGCAATACGTTTTAGCTAATTTTTGCCAAAATAGTCACTATTTATGCCATTTTTACTCAAAAATCCATAAATCATGCTAAAGAAGATATTTAAATCTAGAAATTTACATACTCTCTTTAAATCTTTCATGTGACATCATATTAAAATATCATGGTTTAATTCGAAATTTAACTAATTTTAACCATTTTACCTCTTTTAATCCATTTTTATCTCATAAAAATCATAAATCATGCAAAATTAATCAAATTAACTCGTCCTTTTACACACAATTTGTAAAATATGTATGTGAGGTCATATAAAATTTCCAAGGTCAGAAACGAAATTTAACTATTTTTAGCATTTTAATTCCCATTTTAGTCATAAAAATGTAATAAAATGACCAAAAATCCTTAAAATGAGCAATAAATTTCCATAAATTATAAAAATAACCTAAAAACATTTTAGGACCAGAATATATAACATGCATGGTGATTTCGTGGCTTATACTTATAAATCACAAATTTTTAGTTTTATATGTTAACCTTTTAACTCGGAAAAACAATAACCGATTATGCATGCAACGTCCTTATGCTCTGATACCACTTGTAAGGTTCATATACCTATTATTAGACTCCTCTAATAGTGAACTAATTAACTTGTTAATTATTTGTTCTTTAGATCTATTGCATGCATAACTAAATGAAAGATTTATAAGAGAAACAATGTTCCTTACATTGTTGGTTGGTTCGAAATTAAGGGCACAAGTAAGGTCACACCTTCCTTCACTTGTTCTTGAGCTTATAATGATGGATGATCCTCCTAAGACTCCAAGTTTAGAAGTCACTCCAATAAATTGCACCCAAGATTAATCCCAAAAATCTCTACTAATATTAACTAGATATATAGTAGAAATATTTCCTTAATAATATTAATGTTCTTGTATTACTACCTCTAGTAATAGATTGGAGAGTATTAGTATAGTTGAGAGTTTGTTGCAATAGCTTATGAGGAAAAATAGAGAGAAAAACAACACAAGCACCAACACTTGAAAAATTGAGCAAATAATGCTCTCTTATACAAGGCCAAAACCGGTGGCCTCTAGTGATGTAGGGAATCTTGTGCTTTTGTTTTTAGTCTATTGTTTAGTGTAGGTAGAGTGTAGGAAGCCTAGGTGTAAGATGTAGTATGTAAAGGCTAGTATGCAAGGTCTCTTTCACAGAATAACCAACATCTACATAAGAGAAAAGAGCATCTTTGCTCATCTCATTTTGGCCGAAATATTGGTCCTTTTATGGACCATTTTTGCCTTTTGTCATTTGTCCCACAAATGCTTATAAGTCTTATGTTTAACAATCTTACATATTTAATTATTAATGTAATCATTTAACACTTAAATATTACAATTAATAATATAATATACACTCTACTTTTTGAGTAGTATACTACCATTATATCCACATATAATGGGTCCCAAAATTACTAGTTAGTTAAAATTACAACTTCTTGTAACTTTAAATAACTAATTACCTCTACCTCAAAACTTATATTAATACCTCAACTAATTTAGTAAATTAACACTTAATAACTAAATTTAATCTTATTTAATCACATTACAATAAGACGCAAAATTGCACTCCCATAATTAAGGAATTAATTAATCTGTATCGCATACAATTAATTAAATATCTATTTGGGCCTCATCCTATAGGTGTGACCTAAAGGGATCAACTGACCACCACCATCACACGACAGTAATGTCAAACTCTAGTTAGCCAATCATTACCAATTAATGACGGTCAGTCGACTGTATAATGAATCATCCCTCACGTATTCTTAGTATGAGATTTAATTATGATATTAAATCATGTGATCGCATTATTGTTGAGGACACATTTCCCAACAGTTAACATGTCAATCTTGATAATGAGTGAGTAGTTTCCTTAACTAGGGTTAATGGGGAAATAGGGGAAACCAACATGGGGGATGATTCATGCTTAATTTAATATGTTCACATAATTTATTTGCTTGCTTGTTGTGATCTCAACTTATGCACATGTTATGTTTGATGAAATGCGAGCCTATGAATCCTTGCATTTTTTACCCATCACTTACCTTTTCAATGAGACTTGTAAAACATAAACCAACTCGAGTCTCATTAGACCATGCATATAGTTGAGTAGGGAGGATTAAGTCGACTTGTAGGTGTTGTACAATCTAATCGATTCGGCTCCGGGACCCAAACCTTCCTAGGATTGTAAGATATAAACCAACTCGATCCTATCACAACAATAATTGCTTGCTTATAATTTGAGAATATGTTTGTATGATCAATTCCCATGAATCCCCTATGAACCCATGACACCCTAGTGCTTTTAATCAATTGTTTACATCTCATTTTAGTCATCTTGCTTGCTTACTTTTATTGTTATTTAGTTTAGTGATCTTCTTATCTCAACCCAAATTGTGACACCCCTAGACACCACTACTTGCAATAGAAAATCCTACATCAATACCCGTCCCTTGGGATCCGACCTTTACTTTCCTCTTTACTAGTAGTAGAGTTGTTTGTGAAGTTATAAATATTGTTTTGGTCTAGGTGCTCCTAACGACAAGTAACCGAAATCTAAGCTCAAAGCGGACCGACCATTAACCGAATTCGAGGTCGTCCTAGACGAGTGCTGGAAGAGGAACAGACCCTGTATCAGGCAGCCAGAAGAGGCGCGAGCCTATTGGCGATGCAAAAGGGTCTCCCCTGGTTTGAAAATAGAAAAAAGAGTGGCATGTTTAGGCGCGAGTTAGTCAACGATGGAAGACGTGTTCTGACTATTTAAAAGGTTTGTCAAATGTTTTGAAAAACGTGTGTTTGAACCCGTTTTGGTTTGAAAAGGCCGTTTAGGCCGCCTTTATGTTGATTTGAAGAACGAGACTTGAATAATCGTCATTGTTTTGACAATATTCGATGTCGAGTTCGATTTTGTAAGCTTGACATGAATAGTTTTGAAAATGATTATGAACTAATTGTTTTAAGTTCATTTGAATATAATTAGTCAATAATCATCATCGTACTCGGGTTAAAATCCGACATGGTATGTGGAACCAAGGATGACTTTGTATTGGTGACTAATGCACTTGTTTTGAAAATGTAAAGAAATGATGAAAGGCTTTAAAATACCCTCCAAAATGTAAAGAAATGAAATAAAAGGCTTTAAAATACCTTTTAAAATGTAACTAACCAAATATTATCACCGAAACACGGATTAAACCGTCATGGTATTAGGAACCAAGGGTGAAAAATATTTTATGGTTAAAAACTTGTAAAAATGGTTTGAAAATACTTGAAATGATAAAAACCGATTACAAATATGAAATGAAAATAAAGGAGATGAAGAGACCAAAAACGGTTTGGATTTAAGGGTCAGGCAGGATGCTTTAGGCGCGAGCCTGTGTGCTACGTAAGTAGCCTCTGCCTCAACTAAAAATCCGGTTTTGGCTCATTCTTCTCATGTTTTGGACCATGTTAAGCACGATTTAGCATCTTATAGTCATGAAATATATGAAAACATGATAAAAGAAGATTTTTTTATGCCCTCATACTTACATACTAGGCTTATGGCGAGAAATCGACGTAAGTGTATCAACTCGTTTGGTCGGAAAACTCGGTTTAAAACCGTTTTGGTAAGTAAAAGAGTGTTTTGTTAAGTTTAGTGATGGTGTAGTAGTCGAGATGGTCGGTCAAGTGATTTAATGCACGATGACGGTACCAAACAATGTGTAAGGCTTGTGTTTACGATCGGTAGGCCGTAAACACGTGTCGGATTGTGACTTGAGAAGTCGAGTCTAGAATTTTAAGGGAGAAAAGAGGGGGCGGAACTCGCGTAACTCTCAAATGGTGGCATTTGAGGGGTATTTATAGGAAAATGAGTGGTTGTGTGAGTTTTGAGCGACGTGGCCACCTGGGCTGTTCAAAGAGGCGCGAGCCATGTAGCACGTCTTCGAGGTGTCTTGTCACTATCACACGAATGCAATTGATACGAGTCGTTTGCGCATACAAATTAATGATTTATAAAACCTATCTTAACCTCAAAAATAACAACGTAGTAAAGGATAAGTAGGGTCGATCCCACGGAGAGACTGGAAAAACTAATTAACTATTGAGTACTTTTATTCATAACTTACATATATACCATTTATTTACATATTTACGGCTATAAACATTATGTACGATTAGGGGGAGTTTGTTTATAGTTTTGATCTAATAACTAGTTGAACTAAAACTAAATACTAAGATGCTAGTATGAAGCACGTGAAAGACAAGTTCCCAACATAATTCCAATTTAGTAAATCTAGTCCAATTTACTGACAGTTGGTACCGGAAAATCTTGAGAGAATTAATAGGTTAACTGCGGAATTGTAGATAACTAAAATTCCCTATATTCTCTTATATTACAATCGTCCTGAACTAAGCCTAAAATGATTCTTAACTAACCAATCAATTTAAGTCTGTCGCACCTTACCAAAAACCGAATTAGTCACATTACGAGCGAAGAATAATTAACCCTACTAGTCTCTGAGTATCGTCACTACCTAGAAATTAATAGACTAAGTTTTTACCCCCAACTTAAATCAATCCCAGTTCGCAGAGACTAATTCAAATGAGTTGCTACTGGTATTACGCAAATTGAACTAAGCCTAACTTACGTAATTAGCATACGATACAATCAAAAATCACAATAAGATAACAAATTATGAGAAAGATTGAATCTTGACATTAAAATAAGCGAAAACTTAAATACCAATAATCCAGATTCCAATGGATAACAGTGATCAGTTCATGTACTAGAAATTATATAATGAATTTCTAACCAGAAACTAGGTAAAAGTGTAGTAAAGAGAACTTATTTGTAGCCCGGAATCCGTCGCACAATCTTCGGATTTCGCACCTCCAATTGAACTAAGATCCGCCCTTACGCCGCCGTGTACTAAGACTATGCCGGAGTACCTTCTCCTTCTAACTCTCGTCTCCTGGTTTAGGTAGAAGATCATCTCACTTTATCGCTCAATTTCTGAGAAATATGTGGGTAATTGCTTCCCCAATTAGGGTAACGAAATCGGGTATTTAAACTTGATCAAGGTTAAAGACTGAAGATTAATTTTGCCAGGAATAGGATAGATTTTGTGATTAAAATATGGGACGAGATCGAATTTGAGACAGAGTTGGAGTTCCATCGCTGATCTTTGCTTAACTTCTGACCTTCGTGTAACTTTCATCTGTTGCTTAGTTAACTCCCAATCTCTCGCCCAATTTCTTAATTCATGGGTTGCCGACTCCGTGGAATTAATTAATTATTACCTACGTGCCTGCTTGCGTGCTTCTTTATTTCCTATGCTTCGTTCTTATTTTGTTCCTTGGTCCGTTTTACACATACTCGCGTCATACTTTTGATCCACTAAGCGCGTCATTCGGCCCATTCTCTTATGTCTTGTAATCTCCTATACCAAAACACACTAAATAAGCCCATTTACATTTAAAATAATAATAACAGTAATTAAATCCCGAAATTAACGAATATATAATAATTTAGCTCAAATAATGCGAAAGAGGACACTAACAATATACGGATATGGGATAAAAACATATATAATTATGGGCTTATCAAATTCCCCCACACTTAACTTATTGTCGCCCTCGACAATAACAAAACATGAGCTAAAAACAAGTATTAACCTCAAAGATCAAAAGGTAGAGTAGGGATAAATGGAATGGTATACAACTCATAGCTATCCATACTATTGACTCACTTAAATAGCATTTATGCAACAAATCAACACCAATGCTAAGGAAAGAAATTTTAGAGCGGAAAAAACACGAACTCAGATGCAAACGAATAGGACAATGACACTACTACTAAACCGTCGACCTTGCCAGACTTATACATGTTGGACTCTCGCGGTTCGCTCATCACTCGTTATAAGAATAGGTGAGTATAATGTTAAAGAGAGAGAATATAAGTCACTCACCTAACTCAACTTACGAAAACATACATGCAATCTAACATGAAATCGATCTCTACAACCATACATACGCATTCCAACCAAACGAGGACCAAGACACATGCCGAGGACTTACAAGAGGTGCGAGATAAGGTAATCGGGTGAAAAGGGGTAAATATTTTTGGATATGTGGAGGTAAAAGTCAAGCTAGTACCGACCGTAACCAAGAATACACGTATTCCCCTTAGAAACCCAACTTACAAAGTGATAAACGATGCCATACATGACATAAACTTGCGCACAACAAAGATAACTCCTCATATGTAGAATATAATGTCAAGAATAGTTGTTTAATTATAAGGGATTTTTTTTTCTTCTGTCAACAATTCTCATTTTTTCCCTTTTTTTTCACATTGATTTTTCTTATTTTTCTTCTTTCACTTTTTTTTTTCTTTTTTCTTTTTCCTTCCATTTTATGTCCAACACCCTTTTCTAGATAATAGCACGATACCAAAAATGATCACAAAGAGCGTGCCAAACACATCAACTAGATTAGCTTGACTAGGGTAGGCTATTTAGGAATGTAGTTGATCGAATGGGTCAAAACAAGTCAATTTGGCTAAGTGAAGTTCAAAGGTATAATAAAAGGGAAACGTTGCCTCTCCACATGTGCCACCGCCACAAACCCGAATGCATACAGGTTAAGAGACAAATTTCATGTTTATGTAATTTGATGTTACATGCCTCATAAGGAGTACTACTCTCATCCTATAAATGGAAACCGATCATGAATGTCATCGGTTTTTAAGGCTCTAAATCTCAGAAATTTTAGTAGTTTGCCAACATTTTAGTCAAGTCTATTCGTTCAGTAGTATCGGTCACACACTCGTAGATATGCAAATGGTTATACGAAAGATATGTGTTGATAATGCAAGGCTAAAGTGAGAATTCAAAAGCATAAAAGCAGTTATATCATAGTTGTACAACCATTCCTACTCCCTTATCTTAGTTAGGCTAATAAAAGCAGAGGCTATTTTTTATTTCTGACCAAATTTTGACAGCATCTCCCCTAAAAATGGATATATCCAAAAAAAATTTAAAACCTGCAAAACACATTAAAGACCAATGGCCACCCGCCAACAAAAATTTAAAACCTGTAAAACACATTAAAGACCAATGGGCACCTGCCAACTCCAATTTCAGCATCAAAAACTGAGCAACAAAATTGAGCGATAAGTCTTTAACCTTGATCACAAAATCTATCCTATTCCTTGCAAAATTAATCTTCAGTCTTTAACCTTGATCAAGTATAAATACCTGATTTCGTTACCCTAATTGGGGAAGCAATTACCCACATATTTCCCAGAAATTGAGCGATAAAGTGAGACGATCTTCTACCTAAACCAGGAGACGAGAGTTAGAAGGAGAAGTTACTCCGGGGTAGTCTTAGTACACGGCGGCGTAAGGGCGGATCTTAGTTCGATTGGAGGTGCGAAATCCGAAGATTGTGCGACGGATTCCGGGCTACAAATAAGTTCTCTTTACTACACTTTTACCTAGTTTATGGTTAGAAATTCGTTATATAATTTCTAGTACTTGAACTGATCGTTGTTATCCGTTGGAATCTAGATTATTGGTATTTAAGTTTTCGCTTATTTTAATGTCAAGATTCAATCTTTCTCATAATTTGTTATCTTATTGTGATTTTTGATTGTATCGTATGCTAATTACGTAAGTTAGGCTTAGTTCAATTTGCGTAATACCAGTAGCAACTCATTTGAATTAGTCTCTGCGAACTGGGATTGATTTAAGTTGGGGGTAAAAACTTAGTCTATTAATTTCTAGGTAGTGACGATACTCAGAGACTAGTAGGGTTAATTATTCTTCGCTCGTAATGCAACTAATCCGGTTTTTGGTAAGGTGCGACAGACTTACATTGATTGGTTAGTTAAGAATCGTTTTAGGCTTAGTTCAGGACGATTGTAATCTAAGAGAATATAGGGAATTTTATTTATCTACAATTCCGCAGTTACCCTATTAATTCTCTCAAGATTTTCCGGTACCAACTGTCAGTAAATTGGACTAGATTTACTAAATTGTAATTATGTTGGGAACTTGTCTTTCACGTGCTCCATACTAGCTTCTTATTATTTAGTTTTAGTTCAACTAGTTATTAGATCAAAACTATAAACAAACTTCCCCTAATCGTACATAATGTTAATAGCCGTAAATATGTAAATAAATGGTATATATGTAAGTTATGAATAAAAGTACTCAATAGTTAATTAGTTTTTCCAGTCTCTCCGCGGGATCGACCCTACTTATCCTTTACTACGTTGTTATTTTTGAGGTTAAGATAGATTTTATAAATTATTAATTTGTATGCGCAAACGACTCGTATCAAATTTTGGCGCCGTTGCCGGGGAGATTGATGTTAAGATTAATTCTCTATGTATTTTTTAAATTTTAAACTAACTGATACTGTCGTTTCGTACCAAAAATAAAATACCTAAGTACAACTAACAGAAGTCAGCGGTAAGTAGGGTCGATTTCCACAGGGAGGCTATTTTGCTATCTATCTGTTTAATTCGGTCTGTCAGGGTGTCACAGAAATGGGGGTTTTGAATTGATTGTGAACTAACTAAACTACTGAAACTAAAGGCAAGAGAAGGGAATAAAGGAAATTAAAAATAAGAGAAAGGAAGTATGCTAGGAGTCGGTCTACCGTGGCAGCTATCAGATCTTACACTATCGGGAATACTAAGGCGATTAGACTATTGATAAGAAGAGCTATGGTCGTCACCTTTCGGTCCTTAAACCGCCCTAGAGCGTAAACAGCTTAACTTTCGCCCTCACTGCAATACCCTATTGTAATTAAGCAAGCCTTCCCTTCCAATCATTCGATCTAGGTCGGGGTTAACTAAATTTATGGTCTCCTGCATGCATTCATTCGACCGGATAACAATTAAATTGCCTAATACAATTCCTATCGCAAGACTAATCTATATAAGTCAATTAAAACATCGCTACCACGGCTTCCCTAATCCTAACATACTAGGGGAATTAGCTATGCATAATTAAGGGAGAACAAGGAATAAAGAAAGAACAAATAATAAACATTAAATTAAATTAAAGAGAGAAAAGGGAAGAAAGGATTACTGAAATAAATGATCCGGAAATGAAAGAACAAAAGTAACAGCAGCCGTGACCGAAGAAAAGGTAATTAGAGAGGTGAAGAGGGAGAGGAGTAACGTCCTCCTCTTAGATTTATTTTATAGCCTAAAAAACATAAACCTAATCTAAGCTTAACGTAAATTGAGGCCCAATAGCTTGTAATTGCTCGATCGAACAGTTAAGTCACTCGATCGAACAGTTCCTTCATCTGTTTACTCGATCGACCAAAAGATAAGGCTCGATCAAACAGTTGGCCACTCGATCGAACAGTTCCTTCGACTGTTTACTCGATCGACCAAAAGAAACTGCTCGATCGAGTGGTTCCTGGTTCCAGCTCGTGTTGGTCTTGTAATTTGGTCTTTGACTTGGCCTTTTAGCTCCCGAAATAGCTTCACGCATCCCAAGACAGCAATATTTCCCGCTCCAAATTATCTCTTCCTCCAAATGCATGCAAAACGGACGGTAAATGACTTGATTTCACTACTTTCCGGTCTATTCCTGCAAATAAGACAAAATACACCAAAGTAGCATATTCGGAGCATTTCGTAGCATAAAACCACGATAAAAGCATAGAAATACGTGCACAAAGTAGGCTAAAAAGACTATATAAAATGCACGTATCAAATCTCCCCAAACCAAACCTCTACTCGTCCCTGAGTAAACTAAATGCAACTAAAGGAACGGAAAAAGATAACTCAGAGCTAGCTACAAATGCCCACTTAAGCCAATTTAATGCAAGCAAACTAACACTTATAGCTCAAAAGTCAAATGCAAACGAGTTATAAGATGTTTATTATAAAGCTGAACCGTCGACCTTGCAAGACCTTTAATAATGGACTCTCACGGGTCACTCTTCTGTCATGAAGCAAAGGGTAAGCATATACGTATAAGAGAGAAAGAGAAATAGTCGCTCACCTAGACTACGACCCATATAAACATGCATGCAACTAATATGATAGACAATTCTAGCTACCGTACATACATTCCAACCAAACAAGGTCCTGTCACAGCCGAGGGCTTACAAAAATATGGTAAAGTGAGGCAATGGGTAAGAAAAGGCAAAACATGTTATGGGAATGTGGAGGTATAGGTGATCAAGCTAGTACCTAAACAAAACCATATATCAACATCCGATTCCAACTCAATTATAGAATAAGCACAATGCCCTTCATTTGGCATAAAACTCACCAAACCGAACCAAACATACTCCTCATATGAAATAAGATAGAACATAGGAGCAGCAACCGTCTCATCAAACATCTTTTTTTTCGATTTTTTTTTTCTTTCTTTTTTTTTCGGTTTCTTTTTCTTTTCTTCGAATTTTTTTCTTTTTCGAATTCTTTTTTTTTTTCAACTTCTTTTTTTCTTTCATCCTCCTTTTCTTCATAAATTACCAACTCCAAAATCAATATGATATGAACCAAAATTTGATACAATAGATAAAATACCGCAGAACAATCTAAACTAGCTTGACAAGGCAGGCTAAATTTGGATGTAGCTAAGGGTCAACTGGCAAATTTGGCTAAAGTGGAGTTAAATGGGTAAAAAAAATGAAAGAAAGGGAAATTGTAAGCACCTCCCTGCATGTGACACCAACCACTAACCCGAATGTATGACGGCAAAAAGCAATTGAATTTCATATACGTGCAAATTGATGAACATGCTATGCAAGGAGTATACTACTCACAATCCTACATGAAACTGGTCACAAATGACACCAGTTTATATGGCTCTAAATCTTAGAAATTATAAGTAGGTTGCCAAAATTTCAGGTCAAGTCTATATGTTCAGCTAAATTAAACATTAACTCGTAGATATGCAATAAGACAAAGCTAATAAGATAGCAGTTTATTGCAAGGCTTAAGCAAAAAGACAGATATAGTGCAATTTCATCATTGAAATCCACCGTTCCGACTCAACCTATATGCTAAAATAAACATGAAATTTTTGAATTTTATCAAATTCAATTTTTAACAATTTTTTCAATTTTTATGGAATTTTTGAATTTTTAACAAGAATAAACAACAATGCAAACATAAATTAAATGTGATAACAGAAATGCAATAAAAACAACATGCAGACACAGATATGGATGCATAACCTCCCCAAACCAAACTGTACAATGCCCCCATTGTACCAAAACATGGAAAGGAAATGCAAACTGAAGGAGAAAGAGAGTAAATGCGGAAAACTCACAAGATAGCGCGAATAAAGGGACCTCCCCAAACCGACCATGAAATGGGAGGTTGCTAAGGGCCCGGAAAACCGTCTCAGTAAGCTAATCCAAGTCAAAACGTGAAAGGGGCATCCAAAATCAGCTCGATCAAAGAGAATTGTGGTCGATCGAGCTGATTTCTCATCTTGCAGGTGGTCGATCGAGTAGATGAAATGCTCGATCGAATGGATTTGGCAGCACAAGTACTCGATCGAGTACAAAAAGTACTCGATCGAGTGATCCGCAGCGTATTCCTGCATAATGCAATGAAAAACAGCCCGCAACTGACAAAAAACAAGCATACTGAGATAGTCTATGGTATAACACCATTTATTACAACTGAAAGTAAATAAAAATGCAAAATAAAATTGCTGGGTTGCCTCCCGGGTAGCGCTAGCTTCAGTCAGGTCCCAGCTCGACCTTCTTTTTCTTCGAGCCTCTATAATTAAATACAATCAAAACAGCTCAAAGCGCGCAGCAACCTGTCAAATAGCTGCGCATGTGCTACACAACAGCATAAGTAGCACGAAAGTGGAATCAAGAAATAGGAAATGAAATTAAACAACCGTTTGAGTCTAACAAATTTCCTATGTGAGCTCCTAAATTTATCCACATAATAAAGGAGCGCGGGAGCAATTGACAACAAATTAGGGTCCCGTTTCAGTTTAGCAATTTTGAGATGACATGTACGGTGAGAATTTGCTAATTTAATCGTCCACTTGAGAGGGGGTATAACTTTAAAAGAAATTGCGTAAGTCAAACGAGGAAAAATACTATTAGAACAAACAATAATAAAATTATCGTTTACTACCTCAGATTGGTCGCTCTCAATGACGGAATCATAGGTAAAAGAGTTTATTACCTCTTCCGTGCTAGGAGCAATTACCGACTCAGCTGTCCTCTCGCCGCCCTCAGTGGAATTCAGCCCATACATCTCAGCTTCAAGTGTATCCGACTCAGCTTTGAATAAGGGGTATTCACTGTAACCGTCATCATCGTCAAAATCATCGTCTAAAACGAACCCAAGCAACATAGCACTGCTCTCGCTGGCCAAATCAGTCGATCGAGTAACAAAATCACTCGATCGAGAGCTATTCTCCTGCATTCCACTCGATCGAGTAAAAATACTACTCGATCGAGGGCTTCCTTCTGAAATTTCACTCGATCGACTACTTTTAGTCACTCGATCGAGTGATTCTTCCTGCATAGGGCTGAAATCTTCGCGTGGGGCAGTGAAATACGATAGGAACTCGTCGTCCGAGTCATAGAATTCATCCTCATCATTGGGCAATACGGTTTCCTCAGGAGAAAAACCGCTCTCAGCAAGATAAACCTCTTCTTCTTGCATCTCAGCTGCTAACTGAGCAATGTCAGTTTTGAGCTTAAGGAGTCGAGCGTCCATATTCTTATTGCTCTCTTGCATTTGTGATACAAGCGTCACCATTGAATATGTCCACTCTGCGATCTCTTCTATCTCCATCTCAGCTGCTAACTGAGCAACTACAGACCCGAGCTTATCAACTCGCGAGGAGAATTGTCTATCATGATCTTGCTGAGCTTGCATTTGAGATGCAATTGTCTCCATTAAAGATTTCAGCTCCGCAAATTCTTCTTCTTGTATATCGGGAGGATCTTGTTGCGGTGGCCATTGATAGGGTGGATGTGGCGGCACAACTACAGCTGCATTGTGCTCAGCAGTACCACATCCCCAAGATTTCTTCTTTTCCCAACTAGCAGGTTTTTCAGCTTGGGCTTCAAACTGAGCAATTAGTCGGGAGACAGATGTCATCTTGGCAAGAGGGATCGAAGGTACTCAAGCCTTCCCTTCGATAATCTCCCTCAGTAGCCTGTCTAATAAACCTGTAGGCCTATCAAAACAGCACTAAAGAAAAAGATAAGAACGGCCTCAAGGAACTTAGTCTTCCCTTGAGGCGAAAAGACAAACAAAATAAAACAGATAAAAAGCGTCGCCTCCCCGGCAACGGCGCCAAAATTTGACATTGTCGTTTCGTACCAAAAATAAAATACCTAAGTACAACTAACAGAAGTCAGCGGTAAGTAGGGTCGATTTCCACAGGGAGGCTATTTTGCTATCTATCTGTTTAATTCGGTCTGTCAGGGTGTCACAGAAATGGGGGTTTTGAATTGATTGTGAACTAACTAAACTACTGAAACTAAAGGCAAGAAAAGGGAATAAAGGAAATTAAAAATAAGAGAAAGGAAGTATGCTAGGAGTCGGTCTACCGTGGCAGCTATCAGATCTTACACTATCGGGAATACTAAGGCGATTAGACTATTGATAAGAAGAGCTATGGTCGTCACCTTTCGGTCCTTAAACCGCCCTAGAGCGTAAACAGCTTAACTTTCGCCCTCACTGCAATACCCTATTGTAATTAAGCAAGCCTTCCCTTCCAATCTTTCGATCTAGGTCAGGGTTAACTAAATTTATGGTCTCCTGCATGCATTCATTCGACCGGATAACAATTAAATTGCCTAATACAATTCCTATCGCAAGACTAATCTATATAAGTCAATTAAAACATCGCTACCACGGCTTCCCTAATCCTGACATACTAGGGGAATTAGCTATGCATAATTAAGGGAGAACAAGGAATAAAGAAAGAACAAATAATAAACATTAAATTAAATTAAAGAGAGAAAAGGGAAGAAAGGATTACTGAAATAAATGATCCGGAAATGAAAGAACAAAAGTAACAGCAGCCGTGACCGAAGAAAAGGTAATTAGAGAGGTGAAGAGGGAGAGGAGTAACGTCCTCCTCTTAGATTTATTTTATAGCCTAAAAAACATAAACCTAATCTAAGCTTAACGTAAATTGAGGCCCAATAGCTTGTAATTGCTCGATCGAACAGTTAAGTCACTCGATCGAACAGTTCCTTCGTCTGTTTACTCGATCGACCAAAAGATAAGGCTCGATCGAACAGTTGGCCACTCGATCGAACAGTTCCTTCGACTGTTTACTCGATCGACCAAAAGAAACTGCTCGATCGAGTGGTTCCTGGTTCCAGCTCGTGTTGGTTTTGTAATTTGGTCTTTGACTTGGCCTTTTAGCTCCCGAAATAGCTTCACGCATCCCAAGACAGCAATATTTCCCGCTCCAAATTATCTCTTCCTCCAAATGCATGCAAAACGGACGGTAAATGACTTGATTTCACTACTTTCCGGTCTATTCCTGCAAATAAGACAAAATACACCAAAGTAGCATATTCGGAGCATTTCGTAGCATAAAACCACGATAAAAGCATAGAAATACGTGCATAAAGTAGGCTAAAAAGACTATATAAAATGCACGTATCACTAACTTACCTAAGTTCTATGATTTAGAACTATGGCCAGATTTTCTTGGAAGGAAACTTGAAGCAGATAACTTGTTTTCTAACTATTTTTTCATCTTATTTGCCTTTCATTTTTCTCCTATTTTTCATCTGGCTATACTAAATTTTTGTCCTAATGCTTTTGCTTTGTAAATTTTGTACTGCATTTGTTATATTTAATTGTTATTGGATTCTACTTAGGTGGATATTTGGGTAGACGACATGTTCCCTAACCATTTGTTTTCGTGTTGTTTGCTCTTATTTCTTCCTAATTTTTTAAACCTTCCTGTAGTGGTACTATAGCTTAGCTCATAGTTAGAATGATAAGAGTAACTATTCATGAATGCCTAATCGCAAAATTGCACATTTAATCCCCTGAACTTTCCAGTGGAGACATATATGTTGATTTGTGTGCCAGTTAAAGGATAAAAGCAGGTGTAAGAGTATTCTGATGGCTATGTCATGACATTCTGATTGCAAAAGTTTGAAGATATAGAGCTATGCGACTGCCTGAAGAGCACTTTATTGATCAAGGCTACAATGGAGGAGTAAACAATGAGCTGAAAATCTGATATAATCACAATTTGGACGGAAGGTTTGGTATTGATCTAGTGATATAGTAAAAGTGAGTTCAGTTGAAAGAGAGGTATGAGTTGCATTACTTAAATATATATATATTGAAGATTCACGACAAATAAAATGCTGAATGCGGATTTTTAATGGTGTTACTGTAATTTGAGAAATGGAGCTGATATTTCTAAATTCTAAGTTAAGGTTTCCTCCACCGTTTAGTTCTTTGAGTGATATTATTGGTTATAATAAGTGTGGGGGATGAGTTATTTTGATGACGTAAACTAATAGTCAGCTATTGAGATATTAATGGATACACTGATTGAATTATTTGAGACAGCAATGAACTGAATTTTGAGGAAATCAATGAAATTTTGAGCTGTATGTTCTGGGTACATTTGATGATAAAATAAGGAGTATTGTCTGAAATTTAGCGGTTGTTCTTGCTGAGTGTGAGATTTAATTATGGCTGAGCTGGTTTAAGTGTGAGTTGATGGAAACACGTTTGAGCTGATTTTTGAGAGGAATGGGTTTAAGTTATAAGGCCATTGCTAATAACAGTTGCAGTTGGCTGTAGAGGAGCTGACTGATTTTTGAAGATTATAGAACTATGTCGAGCCATGACATTAAACTAAGCGCTTCTTGGGTGGCAACCCAAGCTTAAATTTTTATTACTTTCATGTGTGTTTAATTTTATATGTTTTCTTAATTATTAGTCGAGTCGGCTTAAGTGCCTCCCCGAGTTTCGCAACCTTTGTGGGGGGATGTTTATAGTGTCGGTTGCACAAAAAAAAAAATTAGCGTAGGTTAAGAATAAAAATAGCTGCTAGTATTTTGGTTATTTCGCTTCCTTCATATTTCACGGATCTTGGTCGAGTGTTTTATTTTGCAAGGAATAGGATAGATTTTGTGATTAAAATATGAAACGAGATCGAATTTGAGACAGGGTTGGAGTTCCATCGCTGATCTTTGCTTAACTTCTGACCTTCGTGTAACTTTCATCTGTTGCTTAGTTAACTCCCAATCTCTCGCCCAATTTCTTAATTCATGGGCTGCCGACTCCGTGGAATAAAATAATTATTACGTACGTGCCTGCTTGCGTGCTTCTTTATTTCCTATGCTTCGTTCTTATTTTGTTCCTTGGTCCGTTTTACACATACTCGCGTCTTACTTTTGATCCACTAAGCGCGTCATTCGGCCCATTCTCTTCTGTCTTGTAATCTCCTATACCAAAACACACTAAATAAGCTCATTTGCATTTAAAATAATAATAACAGTAATTAAATCCCGAAATTAACGAATATATAATAATTTAGCTCAAATAATGCGAAAGACGACACTAACAATATACGGATATGGGATAAAAACATATATAATTATGGGCTTATCAGCAATCATGATTTGTTCTATCCTAGGATTTGGATGAACATGTTTGGTACTTGACTATGTAAGATTCTGGGAAACCTTAACATAGAAGCATTAGAATGTTTTGTTTTTTGTGTTTGACTCGGTTTGACTCGTTGTTGGAGTCGGGATTTGAATTTTGAGTCGGTTTTTGGTCCGGTGTCGGTTTTGACTCTAGTTAGTGTCATTGTGACCCAGTAGTCATGCATTAAACACTCCAGGTACTTTTGAAAAGTTATGAAATGTTTTATTTTCGAAATCGTTTTAAGTTTTCCGACGTAAAGTTGTACACAAACTGTCGATCAAACGCTGCGGTTCCTAAGCATGTTGTAGTCCGATAATCATCGAGTGTTTGTTGGAGTCTCAGCAGATACTAGGTATCTACACACATTTGAACACTTTAATCAAAACGCCATAAATAATACTCCTCCGTAAAGTTTATGATCATAATTTTTGTCCTGCACACTCTTCTCTTTTAAAAGAAGGAAGATTTAAGTCCGATATTTCTTTCCTGCGTGCAATTTGAGATTGTTACATTACTTGCATAGTTATCTCTCTTCCATTTAGTGTAGGTTTAGTTTTTGATAAATTGCAAAGAATTGTATGAATTTTTATTAATTGTGTGTGGAAATAAGACGGATAAAACCTTTTATATATATACTAGAGTTTCTTGTCTAGAAATCTATCGGAAATAAGAAAGCTAGAAATCTATCGGTAATAGGAAAGTGTAAATAGATTGAAATTCCTAAAAGATATTTACGAAACAATTTTATCTAAACGACAAAATATCGTAATACTCCCCCTCAAGGCGGAGCGTGAGGATCACGAATGCCCAACTTGGACAGTAAAAACAAAAACTGAGCCGAGCCAAGTGCCTTTATAAAAATATCAGCCAGCTGGAACTTAGTACCCATATGAGAAGTAGTGATAACACCAGATAATAAAAGCTCGCGAACAAAATGACAGTCAATGTCAATATGTTTGGACCGCTCATGGAAAACAGGATTAGCAGCTATGTGAAGAGCAGCTTGGTTATCACAAAATAAGTGAGCCGGCTGTGGATGAGGCACACCTAGTGCAGCAAGGATGTAACGTAACCACTTAATTTATGCAAAACTGTAGGCCATGGCGCAATACTCCGCCTCAGCTGAAGACATTGAGACGGTTGTTTGCTTTTTATTCTTCCAATATATAGGCGAATCTCCAAGCAAAATAAAATACCCACTTACAGAACGACGGAAAATCGGACAACTGGCATAATCGGAATCACAATATGCATATAATTATAGATTATTACGAGCAGGTAAGAACAAACCTTGGTCGGGATGACCCTTAAGATAGCGTAGAACGCGGACAGCAGCGTCGTAATGGGATTTGCGAGGAGCTTGCATAAATTGCGATAGAATGTTAATGACATAAGATAAATCAGGTCGGGTTATAGTGAGATAAATCAAACGACCAACAAGGCGGCGGTATAACCCTGGATCATTGAATAATGGACCATCATCAGAGGCTAATGAGTGATTATGAGGCAGGGGCGTGTCTACTGGTTTGGCAGCTGGTGTCGGTTCAAACTCGTTGTCAAAAGCTACCTACCAAAACAATATTTATAACTTCACAAACTACTCTTAGCAAAGAGGCAAATGAAGGTCGGATCCCAAGGGACGGGTATTGATGTAGGATTTTCAATTGCAAATGGTCGTGTCTTAGGGTGTCACAATTTGGGTTGACATGGAATTGGTCTAAACTAATTAACAAGATGAAAGTAAAGTAATGAAAACAAGCAAGGCAATTAAAATGAGATGTGAATAATTGACTAAAAGTACTAGGGTGTCATGGGTTCATAGGGGATTCATGGGAGTTGATCATACAAACATGTTCTCAATTATAAAGCAAGCACTTATTGTTGTGATGGGATCGAGTTGGTGTATAAGCTTACAATCCCTAAGAAGGTTTGGGTCCCAAAGCCGAATCGATTAGATTGTACAACACCTACAAGTCGACTTAATCCTTCCTATTCCACTATATACATGGTCTAATGAGGCTCGAGTTGGTGTATAAGCTTACAAGCCTCATTGAAGAGATAGGTGATGGGTAAAAAATGCAAGGATTCATAGGCTCGCATTTCATCAAACATAACATGTGCATAAGTTGAAATCACAACAAGCAAGCAATTTAATTATGAAAACATATTAGATGAAGCATGAATCATTCCCCATGTTGGTTTCCCCTAATTCCCCATTAACCCTAGCTCAGGAAACTACTCACTCATGATCAAGTTTAACATGTTAATAAGGTTGTCAATCATACTAACAAGG
Source organism: Silene latifolia (assembly GCF_048544455.1). Classification (NCBI taxonomy): domain Eukaryota; kingdom Viridiplantae; phylum Streptophyta; class Magnoliopsida; order Caryophyllales; family Caryophyllaceae; genus Silene; species Silene latifolia. Next base: position 2,962,034 of record NW_027413827.1, on the reverse strand, counting down.
CAAAACATGATGAATAAATGAAAGTGATTAACAATAATTAAACAAGGTTAAGAGAGAATTATACCTATGAAGATGATTCCAAATAATAATTCAAAGAATAATAGAAGTACTTGATGATTGATGGAAGGTTGTCAATCCTTCAAATAAACCCAAATAATCTTCTAATTACCCAAAATAAAGGAAGAACAATAGAGAAATTAAGGAAAGATTAAGATGTGATTAATATTGAGAAATTATATTGCAACTAAATTAAGACTAATTTGAGAGTCTTAGGATGAGATTACAACTTTATCAAAACTTGATTAAAGCTTGATTAAAACTTGATGATAATCTAGGTAGTACAAAGGGGTATTTATACTAAAGATTAGGTACAAGGATTAGGGTTACTAAGGGCTTAAATGACTATTAAGTCCCTAAGAAAAGTTGAGGAAATGCTCCTCTCGAAGGAAATGAGCAGATTCCCGTGCTAGTCTTGCCACGATCCGCCCGTCCTGTGCTGTGGCACGACCTCTCTGACTTGTGATCCGCTCGGATCCAGGGGAGACGCTTGGCTCCAGCTGCTGCAACCCACTCGTCTTGGGCACAAGACGCCCCGATCATGCTGTTGGGAGACGCCCGGATCGTGATCGATCCGCTCGGATTCCTGGGCAGACAACTTTTCTTCTTTTCCTCCTTAACAATTTGCAAGGATCATTTCGGGGATGCAAGGATCCTTTCATCATTGCCTATTTCAGTTTATTATCTACTTACGCCTCTAGTGTTGGTCTTCTCTTTGATGCTTGGTCATTAGATGTGGTCGATTTAGCTCCATTTCGCCTCATAAATGCAAGATTAGCGATCCTTTCCTACCAAAGAGACAAAACCTCAAAGAATATGCAAAATGGGAAACTAAAAACAATAAATGACCTAAATATGTGCTAAAAAGCATAGGAACGAGGTTAATTCCGGGACTAAATGTGCTCAAATATGAGTCACATCAAACATCCCCAAACCGAACCTTTGCTCGTCCCGAGTAAAGAGGTGACTAAAACTAGTACCTTTATTTAAACTAACCTACTAATATAGCCGATGTAAGACAATCGGGTCTCACTCCGCCCCTTCAACTCACAACAAGATAACCATGAGGTAGGATGCCTTCTTGCAAGGCAAGGTAGGGCTTGCCAATATGGCGACACATCCAAGCATTAAGCACACAAAAGCAAGTAATGGATGCATCTACAAAAATGAATAGCCACTTTCCTCATCTAAGTGGCGGAAATTATCTACAAGGGAAGCAATCTAAGGGTACACACTCCATCATAGATACGGTTTCTTCAAACTACTAAGCCTAGAAGGATACCAATAAATCACCCCCAAGTTGTGTCAAGCTAGGGTACCTCTTTCCTCAATTATTAAATGCTTTCGTCAAGAGTAGACTCCCTATGGTGTTAGAAACACTGGAGGATCGCGGAATTCCCCTTCTTGCCTAGACAAGAAGAAGGGTCGTCCCCTCTCTACCATGCACAAAAGTGGATTCGATGGATAAAGGGATCAATGTGTTTTGAGTTTCATATGGGAGTTTGTTTTTGATGTTGTTGTTATTCCCCCCAATTTCTTGTGGCATTTGACATTTGAGAACAATTTCTTTTTGCCATTTCTTGATGTTTGGCATTTGATGCTTGACAATTTCAACTTTTTGCATTTTCTTTTGAACATTTTCAAAGTCACCCCAATTAGTAACAAGGGTGCTTATATTTGAAGCATAGGAGTCTTTTTTTGTACTCCTCTTTTCTTTGATGCATTTTGCAAACTTTTTGATTTTTCATTTCAATGCTTGAACTCAAATTGGTAGTTTTTGTGGCCATTCCCTTTTTGTTAACAAAATGTGATGGATGTGGAAGATGTTTGCATGGTTTCAAGGGTCACCTTGGAACTAACGGTAGCCAAGAAGTTATCACACCACAAGGTACTCTTGACAAGGCCTTAATCCATGGGTCAAAGGATACTAGCATGACACATCCTAGGGTGTTTTACAAGTATTCTAATGAGCAAAGTCTTAAGAAGAAAAAGTATCTACAAGGGCCTTATATACACTTGTCAAGCTTCCCAAATAGATATTTTCACAAATTTTTTCCTAAATGCAACTACATGCCATGATGCAACTATCATTTATACAACCTAATGCAAATGCTTCTATCAACTAGTATGTCATATAAACTACATGTAACTCCTAGAATCACATTGGTTTGTACCGCATCAATCAAAATAAAGCCACATAGTCATTAACATAGAGAGGAAAAGGGAGATGGGAAAGATCATACCATGCGGTCTTCATATTCCTCATGTCTCGGATGTGGCGTAGTCGATCAATGTGATAGAAGGATAAACAAACAAACAAACAAACAAACAAACAAACAAACAAGTATATACAAAATATACAATACTACACTATAAAGAAAATGAACATGTTTTTGGTTTTTTAAATTTTTCAAATTTTTATGGTTTTTGATTTTATGAAATAAAGGAACATATTTTTGTATTTTTCAAAAATTTTCAATTTTTATCATTTTTTGATTTAAAGGTCAAGTTAGAATTCCCCATCCCCACACTAGTATGGGCATTGTCCTCAATGGCCAATACGATAGGAAATTATGCAAGCTATATGAGAATGCATGATTCTACACTACTATGCAATCTATATGATATATACACAAGAGTGATGCATTCTAAGCTACACTATATGATGCATGAACTTATTGGTTGGAGAGCTAATTGGAATTAACTCCCATTTCTTGTGCTTAAACTTCCCCAAACCAAGTAAGACACTATTAGTGTAAAAATGGGGGAGTTCATGCACAAGTATGCAATGCATGAAACTAATTTGTCATTTTGGATTGTACAAGTGGGAACAATATGAGACACCTCAATGAGACCGAGGTGGGAGTCCTCTAAGTGTTGCTAGGACTCAAAACCAATGATCAAGATTAAAAATTGTAAACAAGAGATATAAACAAAGCTAATAGGAGGTGTAAGAAACTCACAATGATTTGTGGCATCCTCCAAAAAGCTTGTCAATCCTTAATTGTCGCTCATGGCGACATCTTCATCACTATCATCGCTATTATCATCTTCTTCATTGTCATCATCATCTACCTTCATGGACCCGGAGGCTTCACCATCTTCATTATCACTTGAAATTTGTACTTCTTCTTCTTCTTCCTCATGGCAAGAGTAGCTACCTTCCCCGCTCTCAACAACAATCTCCTTCTCACCATCCATGTTGGCATCTCTAGGAGCATTTGGGAAGAATACCTCCCTATCCGCCCAACTAGGCAAAGGACATGTAGGATCAAGTAGTCCTTGCCTAGCTAAATGAAGGAGGGGCGGATATTGAGCTCGGTAGGCATTGACCCAATCTTCATAAGCTTGCTTATGCATGTGTTGCAATAATTGAGTCAAGTAGTCTTTGCCTACCATGAGATTTGAGCCACTTGGTGTGAATTCTTGGTAGGCGATTGGATAAGGTGGAGTCACAATAGAGGCGGAGGAGGGCTGGGCATTAGATTCCCTATGTTGCTTCATAATCATCTCGGCTTCATCGGAGACGGGTAGTAGGTAGCTTGGACTTCGGACATTGATGCGGCATATCTTGTTCGGCAAGATGAAGGACTTAGCTTCTTTAATGAGTCACTAAAATTTGTTTTCAAGATTATCATTCTTGACCCAATGAAACTTGTTGATCATAGTGGCCAGATCAAGAAGGTGGCCACCTTTAACCGGTTTATATGTCTTGTCTTTGTTGAAATCCGGGTTAAAGTGTTTCGCTAACCATGTTACTAATCCTCCATTCACAATAAAAGCCGCTCCTTCTTTACCATTATCAATTGTAAGTCACCGTTCAAGTAAGAGTTAAAGTATGTTGTATTCCTTGGTGAACTTTTTGTTGACATTCATGGTGGATTCAAGATAGACAAAGTCGAGCTCAATAAAATGATTAGTGCCCTTTCTTGCAATTAAAGTGTTGCCCACAATCTTATGCCACACTCTTATGCCCGGATGGTGGACATAAAGAACATGACACTCATGGAAGGATTTAAATTTTCTCCCGGTGATTGCTTTCCATAGAGGTGTGGGGTCATATTTCAAGTTTTTCTTCTCATAATTAGAGTGTTCTTCCAGACCAAACACTTTGCCAAACTCACTTATCGACATTCGTCTATCCTTATTTTCAAGGCGAAATTCAATATTTTTCTGAGTCTCTACCTTAGTCACCTTCAAAGAGCTTATAAACTCCATGGTAAGGGAGGGGTAAGTCAATTCTTGCATGTCAACGAGTGTTTTCAACTTCATAGACTCGAAAAAGTTCTTAGTCCTCTCAAGAACACCCAATTTGGCTAAGGCATCTTGACATAAAAATTTGGTAGGCAAAACAGTCTTTCTAGCAAGGGATACAAATGTTTTTCTAAGAGAATCGCTTATGAAATTTACCTCCGGATAATCTTGCAATTGTTCAATGACCGGAGTAGGAGTAGCTTCCACCATAGGAGTAGAACCTTCTTGAATCTCCACCCTTGGTTGATGCACTACCATAGCCTTCGAGGCTAAAAGAGCTTGTTGCCTTTTGGAAAGATTGGAGGTTGTGGGTGCCTTGTTTCCACCTTTTGTTCTTTCCATGTTCTTCTCCTTGTCAAGATTGTATTAACAAACCAAAGTTTTACTTGAATGCTTTTAGTCTCCTCAAGCTTCAATTAATCCCTAATCGATTTTGGGATTTTCGAAATTACCTTGAAACCCTAGAAAATTCGATTCAATTTTTGAGGATTTTGGTGTTTTGTTGATGAAGGAGTAATTTGATTGTGATTTTAGGAATTTTGGGTTTGATTTTGGTGAATTTGGTTGAAGAATTTGAGTTTTGTTGATGAGGGGATTGAGGGTTTTGAGGGAGAAAGGGTGTGTGTTTGTGTTTTGAAAGAAAGAAATGAATTGGGGATGAGGAGATTTTAATCCCTTGTCATAGCCAAATAGCAGTGGGAGACGGGCGTCTTGGGCTGGGGACGCTCGGATCCTCAGTCAGTAAGCTTAGTAATTTCCAACCCGTGCTGAGACGCGCGGATTCTTCAGGAGACGGGCGGATTTTGCTGAGGACGCTCGTCTTCAACTGGGGACGCTCGGATTCATAGACAGTGTGAACTTTAAGTTTTTGCACAAGCCAGGACGCGTAGATTTCTCTTAAGACGAGCGTCTTCTGGACTGGTACGGGCGTCTCCTATGCAGTCTGCTTAGATTTTTAAACAGACTGGAATTTTCAATTTCAGCTCTCTCAAGACGAGCGTCTTAGAGCCAGGACGCTCGGATTTCTTCCAGCACGAGCGGATTCCCCCTGGGTCGCTCGGATCTTTTCCAGCACCCACGGGTTCAGTTCCACCCGTGGGGATCTTCATTTCCCCTATCATTCTTTCTTCATCCCTTTGTTCAACATTGTGGGTGCACCATGAAGGCTCGGTTAGCCTAGGCAATTGCTATCCTCACACTAAATCAAACACTACACATTAAAATCCCTCCCTCACTTTCTCTCATGATAAAAATATTGATCAAAGTAAGAAATTGCAAATCCAAAATTGACAAAAATGCAATACAAGAAGTAAAATGCAAATTAAGGGTTAGAATATTTACAAATGGTGGTTAAGGAAGGACTTCACCAAACTCTCATTCTTGAATGAGATGTCAAGGGGGTATAGCCAAGGTGTTGTTGATGTTGCTCAACACCTTGTAGAAGTAGTCAAAGGCTTGTTCATTTTCATTATAAAGGTCTTCGATAGACCTTTGCACATTGTGTTCTTCATGGTGGTGACTCGAGTCAAGATGGTCACCAAAACCTTGGTCCAAGGTCATAGCATTGCCAATGTAGGGATTAACCAATCCTTCGAATTCGCCATCTTATAGACCACAAACTTCACTAGCTTGCTCCCCAATGATGTCATGAGTTAACGAGAGCAACTCTTCTTTTTTATTGTCATGGCTAATGAGGCCTTCTTCATTGCTTGTCATGAGTGGTGGTGAGCTATTCAAGCTCTCATTGTTGTTGAAATTTTATTGCTCTCCGGATAGAGCATTTTGAGGATTATCCACTTTCTTCTTCCGTATGGGTGGTGATTCTTTACCCATAGCTTGATATTTGCATTGAGATGCCAACTTCTTCCTATCACTTTCTCGGCTATAATGATCGATAATGAAACATGGCTCATGTAGTCGGGGAGCTCTCATTGTCTTGTCAAGATTAAAGGTAATTGTCTCATCTCCCACTTCAAGTGTGAGCTCTCCATGTTTCACATCAATCACCGCTCCCGCGGTGTACAAGAAAGGTCTTCCTAAAATGATAGGAATGTTGGAATCCTCCTCCATGTCAACAATGACAAAGTCAACCGGGATGAAGAACTTGCCAATTCTTACGGGCACATCCTCCCATACCCCTAAAGGTGTCTTTGTTGATCGATCCGCCATTTGAAGCGTAATATTGGTGCACTTGAGTTCTCCCATTCCTAGCCTCTTGCACACTGAGTATGGCATGACACTTACACTTGCTCCAAGGTCACATAATGCTTTGTTGATTGTGGTGTCGCCAATGGTGCATGGAATAGAGAAGCTTCCCGGATCTTTGAGTTTTGGAGGTGAACTTCCTTGAAGAATAGCACTACTTACTTTGGTAAAGGCAATAGTTTCTAGCTTCCGGGTAGATTTCTTCCTGGTAAGAATGTCTTTCATGTATTTTGCATAGGCCGGAACATGATTGATCAATTCCGTGAATGGGATTGAGACTTCTAAGTTCTTCACAATCTCCATGAACTTTCCAAGTTGTTCATCAAACTTAGGCTTAGCTTGACGACTTGGGAATGGAAGTCTAATCACAATAGGCTCTTTTTCCTTAGCCTTCTCTTCATTCTTCTTCTTTGAAACTTCTTGGATGGTGGGTTCTTCTTCCTTAGAGTTCTCCACAACTCTTTACTTGTCACTAGAATTCACAATATCTTCATCAATTGGCTTTTTCGGCCCTTCATATCTTGTACCACTTCTCAAATTGATGGCACTAACCGACTCATGTCTTGGGGGATTACTTTGAGGTGGTAATTACCCCTTTTGTCTTTGAGAGTTAGAAGATGCTAATTGAGACATTTGGGTTTCCAACATCTTGGTGTGGGCTAGTATGTTGTTGATGGTGATGTCTTTGGCTTGGCTACCTTTTTGCATTTGGGTGAAAAATTCTTGTTGATTCTTTTGCATTTGGAGGACCGCTTTTTGAACATCAAAGCCTTGGTCATTTGGTTGATTGTAAGAAGGTTGATTTTGATAACTTTGGCTTTGGTTATAAAAGGGTCTTTGAGCTTGATTTCTCATTGGAGGTGGGGTGTATATTGGTTGAGGGTTTTGAACATTTTAACTCCTATATGAAAGGTTTGGATGAAATTTGGTATTCTCATTGTAATAGTTGGAATAAGGGGTGCCACTTTTGTATTCTTGGAAAGTATTCACTTGTTCACTCGTTCCCCTACATTCACTTTGGTCATGTCCCAAAGTTCCACAACTTTCACATACTCCACTTGGAATTGAGGATGATGCCACCATAGCATTAACATGTTGTTTAGGTGATTTGGAAGCTTCATCAAGCTTGGCCATGGCCTTCTCAAACTTCAAATTTATGGTGTCAATATGAGCACTTAGTTGAGCACCAATTGAGTAATGGAATCTACCTCATGCTTTCCTCCTCTAGTAGCCTTTCGAGGTCTACTATATTGTGAATTATGAACCGTCATATCTTCGATTTTGGCCCATGTTTGATTGTCATCAATTTCGATAAACATCCCATTGGATCCCATATTGAGGATATTGCGGGAATCTTCAAATAGACCGTTCCAAAATTGTTGCACAAGGAACCACTCGCTAAGTCCATGGTGTGGACAAGAACGACAAGTGTCCTTAAATCTCTCCCATGCTTCATACAATGATTCCGCGTCCCTTTGTTTGAACCCGGTGATTTGGGCTCTCAACATATTGGTCTTCTTCGGAGGATAGAATTTCTTGTAGAAAGCAAGTGCCAACTTCTTCCATGAATCAATACCAAGGGTAGCCTTATCTAGGCTCTTCAACCATTGCTTTGCGGTACCAATCAAAGAAAAAGGAAATAATACCCATCGGATTTGGTCTTGAGTAACTCCGGTTTGAGAAATCGCATCACAATAGTCACAAAAAGTCTCCATATGTGAATGAGGGTCTTCACTAGGCATCCCTCCAAATTGACTTCTCTCAACTAGTTGTATGAATGCGGATTTGGCAATGAAATTACCGGTTAGGTTTTGTGGTGTAGGAGTACCATGTGGTAGGTTCTCCTCGGTTGGTACGGAATGTGATGAAAATTTAGGCATTGTGGGTTGATTTTGTGGTGGGTTTTGTATTGAGTTGTCCTCTCCTTCTCTTGCAAAAGGGTTGGTAAACTCAATGTTATTTGGTTGAATGTCCACAATCTCTCCAATACCTCTTAAAGTACCTCTAGCAGCTCTTCTATTGTTGGTTAAGGTTCTTTCAATTTCAAGATCAATAGGTAATGGATTACCCTGTGATCTCCTAGTCATGTAAAATATCAAACAACTCAAAAACAATTAGAACAACCTTGAGGAGATTGACTTCCCCAAGGTAAAGAAAGACACAACTAAAAACAATTAATGAAAATCAAATCAATTTAACACCGTCCCCGGCAACGGCGCCATTTTTGGTGTCGGTTCAAACTCGTCGTCAAAAGCTACCTACCACAAAAATATTTATAACTTCACAAACTACTCTTAGCAAAGAGGCAAGTAAAGGTCGGATCCCAAGGGACGGGTATTGATGTAGGATTTTCAATTGCAAATGGTCATGTCTTAGGGTGTCACAATTTGGGTTGAGATGGAATTGGTCTAAACTAATTAACAAGATGAAAGTAAAGTAATGAAAACAAGAAAGGCAATTAAAATGAGATGTAAACAATTGATTAAAAGTACTAGGGTGTCATGGGTTCATAGGAGATTCATGGGAGTTGATCATACAAACATGTTCTCAATTATAAAGCAAGCACTTATTGTTGTGATGGGATCGAGTTGGTGTATAAGCTTACAATCCCTAAGAAGGTTTGGGTCCCAGAGCCGAATCGATTAGATTGTACAACACCTACAAGTCGACTTAATCCTTCCTATTCCACTATATACATGGTCTAATGAGGCTCGAGTTGGTGTATAAGCTTACAAGCCTCATTGAAGAGATAGGTGATGGGTAAAAAATGCAAGGATTCATAGGCTCGCATTTCATCAAACATAACATGTGCATAAGTTGAAATCACAACAAGCAAGCAATTTAATTATGAAAACATATTAGATTAAGCATGAATCATTCCCCATGTTGGTTTCCCTAATTCCCCATTAACCCTAGCTAAGGAAACTACTCACTCATTGTAGATACCTCATTTCTACACCTCTCGCAAACCACCCGGTGATGATTGGGCCGCATGTTTGGTACGCGGAACGATTTGTGACAGTTCGTAAGTTTATCGTCAAGTGATCGCTCAAACACTAATGTCTACCTCTTAGTTGTCATCTACGCGCCGATACGGTCGTTTTGACAGTAATTAGAGTACATTTGGAGTCCGGGCCTAAAAGCGTCTTCATTTTCTGATAACCGTTAAATCCCGAGTCGGAATGTTCTGGAATGTTCCGGATATTTCTATTCCATATTTTATAAATATTTCACAATCTTTTAATCTTTGGTAAACAATTTCTCGCAATATTCATACAAAATATTAAGGAAAACAAAATTATTCCGTCATTCCATAACTTAAACACGGAAATCTTTCTTCCGCAGGAGGAAACCACTTGGGAACAGACGCAGCAGGTGTTGCGCCTCTTCCAAGAGACGCAGTGACTGCTGCGCCTCTTCCCAGGTCCTTTTCTGCGTATTTCTCGTATCTTTTTCATATCTTTCCGAGATTCACTTCCAAAGTCTCACCGAAAACCCTATTCTTTCACGTGATTAGTATAAATAGGAGCCTTCGCTCCTCATATTTCTCACGCGAGTGTCCGCTCTTCTCTTCTCCCTTTGCATTCTAGACCTTTGTTCTTACTTTTTGGCATCTATGTGCTTGAACATTCGACCACGTAAGCTCGGATCCTTATAAGTACCAGCCTCGTTTGCATGACCGACCAATTTGACCAACTCCACAACTAATCAACTTAATTAATCTAATCGTTTTCCTCTTACGAGGGCACTTTCGTTACATTCGAGTCGAGCATCACTAATTGATAACTTAGTTCATCTCGTTTCGTCAAACATATAAGTCTGAGGGTGTAAATCTCTCTTTATTTATTGTTCTTTACTTTTGTGTCATCATTAATGTAAGGTTTATGTCGAAAACACCTTGTTGAAACCGATTTCTAAAACCATGCTTCAAAACCCTTTTTACTGATTTCCAGAAGACAGACCGTCGAGAAAGGACGCGCAAGAATCGCTGCGCCTCTTCGAAGGAGCGCAGTTCCTGCTGCGCCTTTTCGTGAGGCTGTCGCAGTTCCTGCTTCAACTGCTGCGCCTCTTCGAAGGAGCGCAGTTCCTGCTGCGCCTTTTCGTGAGGCTGACGCAGTTCCTGCTTCCTTTCTTCTTCCTTCGTCCTCTGTAATTCGTTCTTTGTTTGTTTTCGTTTGTTTTCTATAATTCTTCGATACAATAGCATAATAATTTCATCTGTATAATATTATTTATCATTCATTAGCATATAATTCATCATTAAATCCGACTTAAATCCATTATAATCTCATGTTTGCGGGTTTTCGTCATTAAATTCAATCCGGGTTGTAGGAATTCGATTTGTTCGCATCGGGTTTCTGGAATTCGATCTTTGATATATTTTCATCTGTTGTTTGTCATTAATTTGTCGTTAATTTGTCATATTTAACCTAATTAGTTCACCCATGTCACTAATCAATCGTTCATTCATGTAAATAATCCGTCTTTAATCCGTCTCATTCATGTTTTATTGTTTTTATGACCTTAATCACATGTAAATAATCTGCTAATCACTTTCATCCGAGTCAAATAATATTAATCGATCATTAAATCACCAACGAACATTAACGACTCGCAATTCCGGCTTCACAGCCAAAACTGAGCCAAGGAACAGACGCAGCAACTGTTGCGCCTCTTCCAAACGACGCAGCTCTGCTGCGCCTGTTCCTGGTTGATTTCTGTCCCTGAAGTCCCGTCTTGATTTGACTTAGTTTATTAATTACGTATTTAATTAACTATTATTCGTATTATCACCTTTAATTCATGTTCGTTAATTCCTTTATTCTTTCTTTTCCCAAATTATCCGCTGTAAAGGTATTTTCGAAATAAATCGTTTAACCCGATGTAATTATTGTAATTTCATTATTGTATTTATTATTTCACTTGTATGTTTTCACATGTAATTGAACTTAAATCCCTACTTCGACATTAATTGTATGATAAATTGTGTGTTAACCGACTTAGTCTATTCTTCACATGCTAGGATTAAAATTTGGATGTTGCATTGCATGCATATAATCGACGATATATCGAGTATAGATGATGTCCCTAATCATTAGTAGAGGCCGCTATCGAGGCGGGCGGGATTAGGTGTTCGATCAAAAGAGCTTCCTAATACATACCCTCACCCCTTACTCCAGATCTCTGTGAACATCCGTGTTCATTGGCATCCACGAGAGTCATTCTAGACATAGAATGCTAAGGGTAACGATTGCTTGGTGTTCATGTCTCTACTTTGTGTCTTGACATGGCACGAGGTATTCGAACGGTTCCAATTTCCCATAAAATTGGTGGCGACTCCACAAAAATGCAAACGCTTGTTCTCTCTCCCAAGCCCCCCCGTGGGCCCCATTGTCCACAGTTTGGCGACTCCGCTGGGGATAATACACTTACGTGTAGCCAAGGGTGAAACTTGAACAAGGTTAGGGAATAGTTTGTACAAGACAATTGTCGGTTTTCATAACTCGGTCTTCCTAGATCGTTTCATTCGGCCTTCCTAGGCCCAACCCAACCCATTCGACCAATCGTCCCGTCTAAACGGTCCTAATTCTTATTTGGGCCTAAGGATGGATAGCGATTGACGTCATCCATACCATGATGCTTACTCTTGTTTGTATCAAGGACCTTCACTACTTGAGGAAATGGATTAGGAATCGGCCTTACTCCTGTTTGGTACGAGCCTCTCCACAGACTTCGGGTTTGATTGTTCGGTATGGCAACCCACCCCTTAAACCAAAACCCTTTTAAATGCACTCAGCATCCCGTTATAATGCTTGTATAAATGTTTGTACCTTACATGATCACCATTTCTAAACAAAACCATGACGTTTTTGTAAAAAAAAAAAATCAAAACCATTTTTAAATGAAAATTTCGAAAAGAGGCCGTTAATTAGCGCAAAACCCAGTCAAAACTCTGTCCGTTTGTCGAGTCAAAATTCGGGCCCAAGCCCATTTCAAAACCTCACTTCGAGTCCACTCCTACAACCACACTATAGTTGACTAGGATACACATTTTCAAAACCTTGTCTTTTCTTCCAAGCTCACTCAACACAAGTGGCACACACCCACTTCACGAGTCAAATCATTTCTTCTCTTAGCAAGTCTGTTGGAATGGTCGATCGTGTTTTGATTCGTCGTCGATCTCTTATCCCTGTTTTCAAGATGCTCGAAACAAGTGACGCAAACTTCAATCAACTTCAAGATGGTAATGATCGAATCCTAGCCGCACTAGCTCAAATCCAAGTTACCCAAGATCAAGTGTATGATCGCCTCGACACCATCGAAGGCCGGATCTACGCCGTAGAAACGAGGATCCCTCCTCGAGAAAGTGAAATCGTTGACGACTTCGTGAATGACTTTAGGGACGACAGCCCTCCCATGGGTGTGACTGCAGCTGAAAAAAGACTCCAATACTTAGAGGAGCAATTGATGTATCTTAAATGGGATGACATTTATAGGGAGAATAATCGCATGTATGAGGCCGTCAATTCCAAATTGCCAACCAACTTCAATATGACGGATATCCCTAAATTCAAGGGGCACGAAAACCCTTTGAACCACATCCGTGCTTTCAAGGATTACATGTCTATCAAAGGCATCAAACCCGAGATGTTCTTAAGGATCTTTCCTTCATCTCTTGACACCATCCCAAAGCAATGGTTCTACTCTTTAGAACACAAGAAGATCGCTACTTGGGAAGATGCCGCAATCGAGTTTTCCAAACAATATACGGATAATGCCGAGATCCAAGTTAACATGCGCACCTTAGAGGTTCTTACCCAAAATGACAAAGAAGGATTCACCGACTTCCTAAGTAGGTGGAGGAAGACTAGTACCCAACTAGTTGAACGCCCGGATGAGGCTACCCTTTTGGAGAAGTTCGTGGACAATCTCAAACCTATCTATGCCAATCATTTGAGATACCAAAACATCAAAACTTTCAAGGACTTAACCGTACTAGGAACAAGGATTGAATATGACATCCGTAAAGGGCTCTTGTCCAAAACGGTAGGTCGAGGATATCAAGGCTCAACTAGTCGTTCTTACGGCTCCACTAGCAAGACTGATGAAGTTAACCTTCTCAAGCCATCCAAGAAAAGTACCCCACCAAGGAAATTCACAAATCTTGGGGACACTTACTCCAACGCTCTAAAGAGGTTAATGAAGCAAGGTAAACTCCAACCCATAGGACCTACTCCCGAACCCGAAAAGAAATCCAAGTTTTGGGATGAGAACTCGTACTGTGAATACCATAGGGGCAAGGGGCATGACACAGAAAAATGCTACAAATTGAAAAATGTGCTTCAAGACATGATAGAGGATGGCCGACTACCAATACCGCCGGGAGGTAAACCCAACAACACTCAGAACCCTCTTGGGATTCTAGTGATCACAAGTGAAGAATCTACCTTATATTGTTCACACCTCATTTCTCCAATTGAAGATGAGATCCACGCGATCGAGAATGAAGGGTTCTACTCTACCATCTCCCCTACCATTTCCGACTTCATCACATGGGCAAGGAGTGTGGATAGGCAAGTTTGGGAATTGGAAAATGTGGTGACAACTTTACATGACCCCAACGCGACACCCAAAGAACATGTGCCACTAATCTTCTCCCAAAATGCTACTATGCAAGAAATAGTCGCCGTGGTTGATAAACTAGTCGACCAAATCACACGACTAGAAGACGAGATCATGAGAATGAGGGAACTAGCTACAATCAATGGAGTATGGGCCGATGATGACGAAGACGAGTATCTCATTGAAAACTCCCTAGTCAAAGAAATAGTCCAAAATGGTGAAGTCCAAGATGTGGACCACCTAACTCGTTCGGGCCGTCCATATCAAAATACTACTCAAAACGGTCCAACCAACGTTGTCACACCAAATGACAACGAAGATGACTCCACTGATCACTTGCTCAAGCAATTACAGAAGACAAAGGCTGATCTTTCAGTCTGGCAATTAGTAGCAAGCTCTTTCCCACATCACCAAGCTTTACTGCAAGCTTTGGCCAAGCTAAGTGTAGCACATAACTCCACACCCGAAGATGTAGTCAACTTGGTCTTCCAAGAATCACCAAAGCTAAGTAATCCTATTACTTTCTCAGACGAAGATTTGCCACCCTTTGGCGCTAGTCACAACTTGGCTCTTTACATCACCGTCATTTGTCTAAAGAAGAACGTGCCAATGACCTTGGTAGATGATGGCGCCGCGGTCAACGTCATATCCCTCAAAACGGCATACAAATTAGGCATGAAAGAGTCGGATTGGACCCCTACCAATCAAGGTGTTCGCGCATATGATGGTACACGACGAAAGGTAGTAGGACTCGTTAACCTAACCATAGCCACAAGGCTAATTGAGCGAAAGGTTAACTTCCAAATAGTGGACATTGAAGCTTCCTTCAACATACTCCTAGGAAGACCTTGGATTCACGCTTCCAAAGCAGTGACATCCACCCTTCACCAAAAGATCAAGATCCCACTAAATGGCAAAGTGGTGACGATCACTTCGTCACCCATCAAGGCAATAATCGAAAAGAAGTCAAACAATCAAGTCCTTGTGGATCCAGTATATGAGCTTGGGGGCTTCCAAAGCATAAGCGTCATAGAAAGTGAATTGGCACCCTTATACTACGATCCCTACTCCAACTTGGTGGTCAACCACATACTCAAATCCCAGGGATACTTCCCTAAAACGCCTTTGAACCCTATCCGAAGAAACACCTTCGCACCATACAAGGAAGGCAACTCAAAAAGGATACCACTTGGACTAGGGTACAAACCCACCAAAGAGGAAGTTCTCGAAATGCTCGCTCAAGTTCAAAACCGTAAGTACGTGGGAGTCCAAATGCGACCCTATCTGTTTACCCTAAACGGATACTTCGTTAAGGAAGGAAGTCTAGAACTCTTTCACGGATTTCCCGAACCTTGGCACTATCTCGAGAGAAAGCTAGCCGGAATCGAGATCTTTCACGATTGCTACTTCATTCCTCCCGAAACGGTTCCTACCGTCAAAACCCGTCAAGCACCTTGCTTAGACGAACAAGCTGTTAGTCTATTGTTTGGAGAAGATCGATTTGTTAGAGCCGCGCAGGATGAGATCATTACCATGATACTTTAAGACGATCACTTCAACCCTACCGCGTTAATCACAGAAACAAACGCGAATCAGCAGAAAGGATGGAGAAAATCAATCAAGTGGACCAACAATCAAGGAAGACTCCTCAAGCTCACCACTGGAGAAGGAGAGATGTTCAAAGGAGAACCAGAAGACGATGAATTCGAGTCAGAGTCAGAGTCGGAGTCAGAGTCGGAGTCTAGAGAAGTCACTAAGGAGTCTCCTCCTGTCGTCATCCCCATTCCCTTTGTTTCTCCTAGCTTAGCCTCAAGTAGTAACGGTAGTTCGGGAAATGTCCCAACCACTGTCCATTTACCGCCACTGACCACAGATTAGATGGCTTCTTTGTTTCAACTTTTCTCAAACTTTAATATGAATAAATCAGGTTCTGCTTACTCTTTGTGTTATCTTGAGTGCAATTCTGTTTACGATGATACTGAGGATGACCAAGACCCAGACTCAATTGAAATACCTCCCTACGTAGCCAAAGAAATACTACAGGAAGGGGAAGGGGGACCAATAATAGAGAACACCGAACCCATCAATGTAGGAACCGAATTAGAACCCCAAGAACTTAGGATAGGGACTACCTTGAGCTCTACCGAAAGGGCCGACTTCATAGACCTCCTACACGAGTTCAAAGACGTCTTCGCTTGGTCCTACAAAGACATGCCAAGGATCGACAGGGATATCGCCGAACATAGAATTTCGATTAAGCCAGGTTTCAAGCCTGTAAAACAGAAGCTTCGTCGAATGAGAACATAATGGGCTCTCAAGATTAAGGAAGAAGTCGATAAGCAATTCAAAGCCGGGTTCATCAAAGTTTCCGAGTATTCTGACTGGGTAGCCAACATAGTACCTGTACCCAAAAAGGATGGGAGAATTCGTGTTTGTGTTGATTTTAGAGACTTAAACAAAGCAAGTCCTAAAGATGACTTCCCTCTACCACATATTGACATATTGGTGGACAATCTTTGAGACCACGCATTACTATCCTTCATGGATGGATATGCAGGTTATAACCAAATCAAGATGGTCATAGAAGACATGCATAAGACCGCCTTTGTTACTCAATGGGGAACCTATTGCTATACGGTAATGCCGTTTGGGTTAATCAACGCCGCAGCTACATATCAACGCACCGCAACTACACTCTTACATGACATGATGCACAAAGAAGTTGAGGTATACGTAGACGACATGATTGTCAAGTCCAAGGATAGAAAGGAGCATATTGCGAACCTTCGCAAATTTTTCGCGAGGCTACGAAAGTATTACATGAGGCTCAATACTCAGAAGTGCACATTCTGAGTAACATCTGGCAAACTCCTGGGATACGTCGTTAGCCAACGAGGTATAGAGATAGACCCTTCCAAAATCAAAGCCTTGATCGAAATGCCACAACCTCAAACAGAAAAAGAAGTCAGAGGATTCCTGGGAAAAGTGCAATATATAAGTTGATTCATATCGAAACTTACCATGATTTGTGAGCCTATCTTCAAGAAGCTCAAGAAAACGGACCACGCCATGTGGGATGGTGATTGTCAGAAGGCATTTGATCGAATCAAGGAGATATTAGCTAAACCACCAGTGCTCATGCCACCTCAACGAGATCAACCTCTTGGTCTGTATCTCACAGTGACCGAAACAGCCATGGGCGCCATGCTAGCTCAGACCGTAGGAAAAGAAGAAAGGGCTATCTACTACCTTAGTAAGAAGTTCTTGGAGTACGAGTGCAAATACTCACAACTTGAAAAGACATGCCTCGCTCTTGTGTGGGCGACGAAGAAGCTACGCCATTACATGCTTAGCTACTCCGTCAAAATATACTCCAAAATGGATCCAGTCAAATACCTCTTCGAGAAACCCGTTCTCAACGGACGCCTAGCAAGATGGACTTTGATGCTCTCAGAGTTCGATCTCAAGTACGTGCCCCTGAAAGTTATAAAAGGGCGCGCCGTTGCCGAATTCTTTGCAGAAAATCCCATCAATGATGCACAAACAACAGACACTTGGTCATTTCCAGACGAGGATATACTCCAAACCGATGTAGACTCCTGGGACCTTTACTTTGATGGAGCATCAAACTTAAGAGGATTTGGAATAGGAGTGTTGCTCATTTCTCCTGAAGGCGAGCATACACCAATCTCTGTCAAACTCGACTTCGAGGTGATAAATAACGCTGCAGAATACGAAGCTTGTCTCATTGGACTACAAGTGGCAGTGAGCTTAGGCATTAAAAACCTCCGAGTACATGGGGATTCATCCTTAATCATTAATCAAGTTACGGGATCTTGGAAAATCCGAAGCGAAAGCCTAGCACCTTATCAAGCCAGAATAGACCAAGTTGCCCAGTTCTTTGATCACGTTACATATCTACACCTACCTCGGAAAGAAAATCAATTTGCAGATGCTCTTGCAAAGCTTGCATCTTTGATTAATATGCCAGATGACATGGTAGAAATGCCTTTATGTATCGAACGACGGTGAGAGCCAGCTTATGTCCACCAAATCACCGACGAAGAGGAAATCACACAGGAACCCTGGTTCCAAGCGATCCTAAATTTCAAGCTCAACGGCACCTATCCACCGGATATGGACAAAAGGGGACAACGTGCTATACGCCTGCTAGCTTCCCAATACGTTCTCATGCAAGGAGAGTTGTACAAAAGAACACCTCTTGGTGTAATCCTACGTTGCCTTGATCATTCACAGGCACGGAAAGTGATGGAAGAAGTCCACGATGGAGAATGCGGTCCTCACATGAGTGGGCCCATGATGGCAAAGAAAATCACACGTTTGGGATATTATTGGACCACAATGGAATCTGATTGCATCAAATACGTAAGACATTGCCACAATTGCCAAGTCTACGGAAATGTACAACATGTCCCTCCTTCATTGCTCTACACGATGACATCTCCTTGGCCATTTTCTGCCTGGGGAATTGACATAATCGGGAAGATAACCCCAGCCGGAACAGGAGGTCACTGTTTCATCCTAGTGGCAATCGACTATTTCACCAAATGGGTAGAAGCGGCTTCCTACACTAGTCTTATGGCTAAAAACGTGGCAAAGTTCATATAAAACAATATCATCTGTCGATACGGTTGCCCACATGAGATCATTAGTGATAATGGATCACATTTCCAAGCTGACACTAAGCAATTGCTAGCCAAGTACAAAATTAGACATCACCACTCTTCGCCCTATAGACCACAGACTAATGGCGCGGTAGAGGCAGCAAACAAGAACGTTGTCACAATTCTCAAGAAAATGATTGACAACTATCGAGATTGGCCAAGCAAGATACCCTTTGCTTTGTGGGGATATCGCACATCTATTAGGACGCCCACTGGGGCCACCCTTTTCTATTTGACTTACGGCATGGAAGTGCATATGACCGGTCGAGTTAGAAATACCATCCTTGCGTATCTTACTCGAAAGTCAAATCCCGTGCCGATCGGAAGAGGGATAGATATGAAGAACTCATCCTCCTGGATGAACGTAGGCTACGCGCCTTGCATAATGTCCAAACATATCAAGCACGTATCAAACGAGCTTTCAACAAAAGGGTTAGGCCAAGGAACATCAAAGAAGGAGACTTAGTACTTAAGTCGGTTAGAGCTCTTTTACCTGTCGATCCACGGGGAAAATTCAAACCTAATTGGGCCGGGCCATTTCTAGTCAAGTCCATACTTCCAGGGGGTGCGGTTAGAATCACATACCTAGATGGGAATGAGTTTTCCAACCCGACAAACCTCGACCAACTAAAACGGTATTATGCCTAGAATAGGAACAAAAATGCGCCTCGCGTAACCTCACGTGTCGCTCTTGTGGCACTAAATAAACGGCCCCTGGCCAAGCTGAAATAAGCTAATGTCACTTTGCTCTTGCATTTTGACAAATTTGTCATCCTCATATCATCAAATAAACTAAACTGCACCTTCAGAGTAAGCAAAAAGCTCATGCTTATTTTTCTAAGTTCATTACAAGCTTTTGCTTAGAACAATTATTCTTTTATATTTACTCGAACTACGCGCAAGGGTTTGATTTCATTTTTTAATGAATACGTAGGCAATCCTTCACAGGATACAACCCATTATTTCAAAATGTAAATTGAAGGACATTTGCATTGCATTTGGAATTCGACAAGAATAATAAATAGAAAATCACAACGGTTTCAAAACCAATTAACCTTTTTTATTTTCATTCATTTTCTAATAATAATACGCTACATAATAAAAATGGAAATAGGCTAGGATTCTAAAAACCCCACCTTTTTATTACAACAATAATAATAATAATAATAAATAATAATAAAGACTTGGGCTATTCCTCCATTTTCCCTTTGCCCTTGTCATTCTTGTCATATTTCTTGTCGCGACCTCGAGTCGGACGCTCTTGCACCACTTCGGACCTAATCATCAACGGTCTTTCTCAAGGCCTAGACTTCCCATTCTTGTCAATCACTTTATCCACGGCAGGAGAGGTCTTCGGTTTCCTCGAAGGATGAACAACTCGAAACCCGGCTTCTTCCTCTCCCTCAGTCAAATGCTTCTCTTTCTCTTTTTCCACCTCGCGCACCTTGTAATCAACAGGCTCGCGCTTCCTCAATCTCTCGCGCTCTTCCGGAGTAGTAGCTTTCCTCCATCGCAGATAAGAATCCGACACCCATAAGGCATTAGCAGAAGAGTTCAAGATTTATTTGGGCCCATTTAATGGCCCACTCCCTTCGACTCTCAGTAGTAAGCGCCACGGCAGTCTGTGGGACAGTATCAAGCTTCGGGATCGTCTGCTTTAGTCCAACCTGTCTCATCAACCTCTCCGGGAAGATGCACACCATGAATTCCAAGCCAGGAATGCACACAGATCGAGTAGGATCCAAATAAGACACTCCAGTGACGGATTTGAGGTGCCACCACGGTACAATCCACCTAATCAAGGGGCCATCATCACTCTTCAGTTTGTTCTCCCAATAATTGCATACTCGAGTGAAGTCCACCATGTACAGCCTAGTCCTCATCGCAATCGAACGAGCATGATAAGAAGGAACATGAACTGGGGGCTCGATCAATTGGAGACGCTCCATAAGCCAAACCTACCAAAAGCAGGTATTAGACAACAACAAAAAAACGAAAAAAGAAAAAAAAAACGAAAAAGAAGAAAAGACGAAAAAAAAAGAAGAAAAAGTTCTTTTACCTGCAAAATAACGGGACTTCCCAAGTACGGTAGGTCACGGTTGGCTTTCCTATTATCCAAGCCCAACAGGATCTCTCCTAAGCATAAACAAGTTGGGCTCCTGCGCAGCTCCATTTGCTCAACTAGGCTCAGAAGACGGGGATCACCTCTCAAGTCTTCATCAACATGCCCTTGGAGGACATAAACATGCAACAAACAAAATCCAAATGCCCTTCGCCTAGCAACATAAGAAACGGTGGGGTCGGTCCTGTTAATGAAACGATCAATGAAGTCCAATATTCGCACTCCCTTCGAGGTCACTAAACGGTCCACCTCAATTCTAGTCAATCCAAGCAAGTCTCTAAATTTGCTCTTATACCCTTGCGAAGTAGAAGGAATGGCGGGCAAGTGTTCCGGGTCCCACCCACCGATCGCAGCAATTTCTTCAGGAAATGGGCAAATGTCGCCTCCGGGGAAAGCAAAAACATGGTAATTCGGGTTCCAATAATCAAGACAAGCATCTAAGAATGGTTTGACAACCTTGATAAGCTTCAAACTCAACAATGATCCAAGATTATAGGCGCCCATATCGTGTTTCTCCATGTTGGAAAACTCGTTGGTCCACTCTTTTAGGCGAATCTCCAAAGTATTCATGATAAGTGATTATATTAAGAAATTTTATGTAATAAGACGAAGAAGAGACGGAAGAATTGTGTGAATAAAAGCTCTATCGACGTCTCTATTTATACTAATTTCTGTTTCCTAAAATCTGCCAGAACAGACACACCTGGGAACAAAGCGCAAAGACTGCTGCGCCTCTTCAAAGGGACGACTCATCTTTGCGCCTCTTCCTCAGCTAGGTTTCTGTGATTTTCCGCGTTGGATCTTTCCTAAATTCCTTGACGAATAATTTCCTATTCCTACGGGTTATTATTTTGGTAAATACGTGGAAATTACCATATTTCGTGTTTCCTAATTCCGCGGGCACGCATTTCGAGACGATGTCAACATTTTCGTCATTTTACCACACTTGTATATTTTCATTTTAGGAAATAATTTTCATTTTAATGTAATTCATTTTAGGAAATAATTTTCATTTGTAATTTAACTCATTTCAAAATTCATATATTTATTTCACTTATATATATTTCTTTTATTTCTTTTTTAATCATTTCATTTCTAACTTATAGGTTTCTATTTTTTTTCTTTTTTTAGGGGTAACCCACCCTATCGTCCGGTCATTTCCGGCAAATTTTTTTGCATTTTTGCATTTTCTCTTGCTTTTTTGCATTCTTTTGAGTCATTCGTTTTGCGCTAATTTAGGCCGTGTGTATATACAAATGTATGTTCTACGTGATTTCTATGTAAATTTCGGCAGCATGACGGCATAAACCGTCATCTACCAAACTTGTTCAAAGCTAACCTGCAGATACAAGCAACACAACCCAGCAGCAAAGGCACTCAGGCCATCATATACACAACTAAAAAAGGGAAATGTACAACAAACTGGGGGCTCGAGCCCCAAGCAAAGTCCAAAATGTCAGAAATGAAGGTCCAAAATGTACAAATGTGCAAAATACAAACAAAAACTAAACAAAACTACTGCCGGTCGCCCTCTAGCTCCGCAACTCTTGTCGCGAGAACAGCAACCTCGGCGTCTCGAACCTCAAGCTCCCTCAACAAGCGAGCTGTCTCCTCCCGAGACTGGGCCAACTCTCGCTCCAGCTCACGGTCCCCCTGTAAACAGCAAAATTGGCTCATGTCAATCATTTCAAGCAATTACAAGAGAAGTTGGAAAATCAAAATTAAAAAATGAAATAGACACAAGGTTCATACCTGATGACCTCGACCGCCGACAAGTGCCTCGACGGCAGTAGCTCGCAGCCGGTTGGCCACCCTCCATAACGTCACGAACCGAGACGGCGCAACTTGCATTTGCGAAAAGAAATTCTCAATAATTGAATAAGTTCAATCAAATGTGTTCTTACACAAAAAATCATGCAAATTAGAGGCTCACCCTCCGAATCAGATGCTGCCAATCGTCCAGGCCAGCATCCGTCACCGCCACGTCAAAGTCACGCAGCTCGGAGATCGTCGTCCTCTCGGTCGCGTCAGTGTACTCGAGGGTCTCTGGGTACTCTGGGGACTCGATGCCCGCCGCCTCAACCTCCTGCAAAGTCAGATGTTTCTCGTTAATCGGTGATCTTTCATCGTATTCTCAAAGTCAAAATAAAGAAGGATAAATATGCTTACCACAACCGGCCAGTACGCCAACCTCCCGTAGAGGAACGCCGAGTAGTCCTCGCCAGGAAGAAGGAGGGCGTCACCACCAACGCCAGCCAAGTCAGCCTCCCTCTCAGCCTCAGAAGGCTCTCTGAACATCGTCCTAGGAGGATCGATGGGAACCGTCAACACATCCCGGGAGCACTATCGAGCCAAGCGCTAGCCCAAGTACCACACAGGACCCATCGACGTCCTCAACAGCAGCCGGCTCGAGCTCCTAGGATTAAGGACCTCAGCCACAAAAGGAGGCGCTCCAGCGTACTCCGCCCAAGGCCTGGGCACCCACTGGGAAAAGACAAACAAGGAATCATTCTTACGATCAATTAAAGGCAATATAGAAGAAAAATGAATATAAGTGAGATGCTCACGCTGTCCAGCTGAAGAGCGTTCACGTCCCGCCGGTAAACACCGTGAGAGGAATGCTTGCTCCTCGTCCTACACATCACCCAATCCCTCACGACGGGATAGGCCTTCTCCAGCGGCTCCGTCCTCTTGGGCGAGAGGCTCGGAAAGTAGGAGTACACCCACGCCTGTAAAGCAAGATAGTCAATAACGATCTTTCGTAATTTGATAAGGAAAAGAATTGATTTTAGTCTAAATGAAGGTTCATACCTCCAGCAGCAGTCCAGGGCCGACAGCACCAGGAGAAGTCCCCTTCTCCATCAACTCCGGACGAACCATGGCCCTCATGAAGCGGATGAGGACCGCAAAACCAGCAGTGACCCAGTCCCAACGCTCCAGGGAGCTCAGGTCAGAAAGGAAGCGAAGAAGCTTCGTCGACAGCCTCTCTCTCTTATCTTCGAGGTAGATCGAAGACAGAAACCACCAAAGCCACAAACGAGCCCTCTGCTCAGCTGTACAGGGAGGAGGAGCCGTCTCTCTCCCGTCGATCGTCACCAGCGCCGGGGTCTTCCCCGCAAAGTAGTCTCGGACGTAGGGCGGGCACCAAGCCGAGGCATCGATCGCCTTCGGCGACAAGTTCCGGCCGATCAACCTCCTAGCCTCGGCCGAGTCCACCCTCATGGCGTCTCGGCCACTCCACGCCTCGGTCCCCACGGCGGACGGAAATCATGCCGTAGTCCTCCAGAGTGACTCCCACCTCACCGAAAGGCATGTGAAAAGTGGAAGTCATGTCCCAGAATCGGTGAAACTTGGTCTTCCTAGATCGTTTGTTTGTACAAGACAATTGTCGTTTTTCATAACTCGGTCTTCCTAGATCGTTTCATTCGGCCTTCCTAGGCCCAACCCAACCCATTCGACCAATCATCCCGTCTAAACGGTCCTAATTCTTATTTGGGCCTAAGGATGGATAGCGATTGACGTCATCCATACCATGATGCTTACTCTTGTTTGTATCAAGGACCTTCACTACTTGAGGAAATGGACTAGGAATCGGCCTTACTCCTGTTTGGTACGAGCCTCTCCACAGACTTCGGGTTTGATTGTTCGGTATGGCAACCCACCCCTTAAACCAAAACCCTTTTAAATGCACTCAGCATCCCGTTATAATGCTTGTATAAATGTTTGTACCTTACATGATCACCATTTCTAAACAAAACCATGACGTTTTTGTAAAAAAAAAAAATCAAAACCATTTTTAAATGAAAATTTCGAAAAGAGGCCGTTAATTAGCGCAAAACCGAGTCAAAACTCTGTCCGTTTGTCGAGTCAAAATTCGGGCCCAAGCCCATTTCAAAACCTCACTTCGAGTCCACTCCTACAACCACACTATAGTTGACTAGGATACACATTTTCAAAACCTTGTCTTTTCTTCCAAGCTCACTCAACACAAGTGGCACACACCCACTTCACGAGTCAAATCATTTCTTCTCTTAGCAAGTCTGTTGGAATGGTCGATCGTGTTTTGATTCGTCGTCGATCTCTTATCCTGTTTTCAAGATGCCTGAAACAAGTGACGCAAACTTCAATCAACTTCAAGATGGTAATGATCGAATCCTAGCCGCACTAGCTCAAATCCAAGTTACCCAAGATCAAGTGTATGATCGACTCGACACCATCGAAGGCCGGATCTACGCCGTAGAAACGAGGATCCCTCCTCGAGAAAGTGAAATCGTTGACGACTTCGTGAATGACTTTAGGGACGACAACCCTCCCATGGGTGTGACTGCAGCTGAAAAAAGACTCCAATACTTAGAGGAGCAATTGATGTATCTTAAAGGGGATGACATTTATAGGGAGAATAATCGCATGTATGAGGCCGTCAATTCCAAATTGCCAACCAACTTCAATATGACGGATATCCCTAAATTCAAGGGGCACGAAAACCCTTTGAACCACATCCGTGCTTTCAAGGATTACATGTCTATCAAAGGCATCAAACCCGAGATGTTCTTAAGGATCTTTCCTTCATCTCTTGACACCATCCCAAAGCAATGGTTCTACTCTTTAGAACACAAGAAGATCGCTACTTGGGAAGATGCCGCAATCGAGTTTTCCAAACAATATGCGGATAATGCCGAGATCCAAGTTAACATGCGCACCTTAGAGGTTCTTACCCAAAATGACAAAGAAGGATTCACCGACTTCCTAAGTAGGTGGAGGAAGACTAGTACCCAACTAGTTGAACGCCCGGATGAGGCTACCATTTTGGAGAAGTTCGTGGACAATCTCAAACCTATCTATGCCAATCATTTGAGATACCAAAACATCAAAACTTTCAAGGACTTAACCGTACTAGGAACAAGGATTGAAGATGACATCCGTAAAGGGCTCTTGTCCAAAACGGTAGGTCGAGGATATCAAGGCTCAACTAGTCGTTCTTACGGCTCCACTAGCAAGACTGATGAAGTTAACCTTCTCAAGCCATCCAAGAAAAGTACCCCACCAAGGAAATTCACAAATCTTGGGGACACTTACTCCAACGCTCTAAAGAGGTTAATGAAGCAAGGTAAACTCCAACCCATAGGACCTACTCCCGAACCCGAAAAGAAATCCAAGTTTTGGGATGAGAACTCGTACTGTGAATACCATAGGGGCAAGGGGCATGACACAGAAAAATGCTACAAATTGAAAAATGTGCTTCAAGACATGATAGAGGATGGCCGACTACCAATACCGCCGGGAGGTAAACCCAACAACACTCAGAACCCTCTTGGGATTCTAGTGATCACAAGTGAAGAATCTACCTTATATTGTTCACACCTCATTTCTCCAATTGAAGATGAGATCCACGCGATCGAGAATGAAGGGTTCTACTCTACCATCTCCCCTACCATTTCCGACTTCATCACATGGGCAAGGAGTGTGGATAGGCAAGTTTGGGAATTGGAAAATGTGGTGACAACTTTACATGACCCCAACGCGACACCCAAAGAACATGTGCCACTAATCTTCTCCCAAAATGCTACTATGCAAGAAATAGTCGTCGTGGTTGATAAACTAGTCGACCAAATCACACGACTAGAAGACGAGATCATGAAAATGAGGGAACTAGCTACAATCAATGGAGTATGGGCCGATGATGACGAAGACGAGTATCTCATTGAAAACTCCCTAGTCAAAGAAATAGTCCAAAATGGTGAAGTCCAAGATGTGGACCACCTAACTCGTTCGGGCCGTCCATATCAAAATACTACTCAAAACGGTCCAACCAACGTTGTCACACCAAATGACAACGAAGATGACTCCACTGATCACTTGCTCAAGCAATTACAAAAGACAAAGGCTGATCTTTCAGTCTGGCAATTAGTAGCAAGCTCTTTCCCACATCACCAAGGTTTACTGCAAGCTTTGGCCAAGCTAAGTGTAGCACATAACTCCACACCCGAAGATGTAGTCAACTTGGTCTTCCAAGAATCACCAAAGCTAAGTAATCCTATTACTTTCTCAGACGAAGATTTGCCACCCTTTGGCGCTAGTCACAACTTGGCTCTTTACATCACCGTCATTTGTCTAAAGAAGAACGTGCCAATGACCTTGGTAGATGATGACTCCGCGGTCAACGTCATATCCCTCAAAACGGCATACAAATTAGGCATGAAAGAGTCGGATTGGACCCCTACCAATCAAGGTGTTCGCGCATATGATGGTACACGACGAAAGGTAGTAGGACTCGTTAACCTAACCATAGCCACAAGGCTAATTGAGCGAAAGGTTAACTTCCAAATAGTGAACATTGAAGCTTCCTTCAACATACTCCTAGGAAGGCCTTGGATTCACGCTTCCAAAGCAGTGACATCCACCCTTCACCAAAAGATCAAGATCCCACTAAATGGCAAAGTGGTGACGATCACTTCGTCACCCATCAAGGCAATAATCGAAAAGAAGTCAAACAATCAAGTCCTTGCGGATCCAGTATATGAGCTTGGGGGCTTCCAAAGCATAAGCGTCATAGAAAGTGAATTGGCACCCTTATACTACGATCCCTACTCCAACTTGGTGGTCAACCACATACTCAAATCCCAGGGATACTTCCCTAAAACGCCTTTGAACCCTATCCGAAGAAACACCTTCGCACCATACAAGGAAGGCAACTCAAAAAGGATACCACTTGGACTAGGGTACAAACCTACCAAAGAGGAAGTTCTCGAAATGCTCGCTCAAGTTCAAAACCTTAAGTACGTGGGAGTCCAAATGCGACCCTATCTCTTTACCCTAAACGGATACTTCGTTAAGGAAGGAAGTCTAGAACTCTTTCACGGATTTCCCGAACCTTGGCACTATCTCGAGAGAAAGCTAGCCGGAATCGAGATCTTTCACGATTGCTACTTTATTCCTCCCGAAACGGTTCCTACCGTCAAAACCCGTCAAGCACCTTGCTTAGACGAACAAGTTGTTAGTCTATTGTTTGGAGAAGATCGATTTGTTTGAGCCGCGCAGGATGAGATCATTACCATGATACTTCAAGACGATCACTTCAACCCTACCGCGTTAATCACAGAAACAAACGCGAATCAGCAGAAAGGATGGAGAAAATCAATCAAGTGGACCAACAATCAAGGAAGACTCCTCAAGCTCACCACTGGATAAGGAGAGATGTTCAAAGGAGAACCAGAAGACGATGAATTCAAGTCAGAGTCAGAGTCGGAGTCAGAGTCGGAGTCTAGAGAAGTCACTAAGGAGTCTCCTCCTGTCGTCATCCCCATTCCCTTTGTTTCTCCTAGCTTAGCCTCAAGTAGTAACGGTAGTTCGGGAAATGTCCCAACCACTGTCCATTTACCGCCACTGACCACAGATCAGATGGCTTCTTTGTTTCAACTTTTCTCAAACTTTAATATGAATAAATCAGGTTCTGCTTACTCTTTGTGTTATCTTGAGTGCATTCTGCATTTTACGATGATGCGAGGATGAGCAAGACCCGGACTCAATTGAAATACCTCCCTACGTAGCCAAAGAAATACTACAGGAAGGGGAAGGGGGACCAATAATAGAGAACACCGAACCCATCAATGTAGGAACCGAATTAGAACCCCAAGAACTTAGGATAGGGACTACCTTGAGCTCTACCGAAAGGGCCGACTTCATAGACCTCCTACACGAGTTCAAAGACGTCTTCGCTTGGTCCTACAAAGACATGCCAGGGATCGACAGGGATATCGCCGAACATAGAATTTCGATTAAGCCAGGTTTCAAGCCTGTAAAACAGAAGCTTCGTCGAATGAGAACATAATGGGCTCTCAAGATTAAGGAAGAAGTCGATAAGCAATTCAAAGCCGGGTTCATCAAAGTTTCCGAGTATTCTGACTGGGTAGCCAACATAGTACCTGTACCCAAAAAGGATGGGAGAATTCGTGTTTGTGTTGATTTTAGAGACTTAAACAAAGCAAGTCCTAAAGATGACTTCCCTCTACCACATATTAACATATTGGTGGACAATACTGCAGACCACGCATTACTATCCTTCATGGATGGATATGCAGGTTATAACCAAATCAAGATGGTCATAGAAGACATGCATAAGACCGCCTTTGTTACTCAATGGGGAACCTATTGCTATACGGTAATGCCGTTTGGGTTAATCAACGCCGCAGCTACATATCAACGCACCGCAACTACATTCTTGCATGACATGATGCACAAAGAAGTTGAGGTATACGTAGACGACATGATTGTCAAGTCCAAGGATAGAAAGGGGCATATTGCGAACCTTCGCAAATTTTTCGCGAGGCTACGAAAGTATTACATGAGGCTCAATACTCAGAAGTGCACATTCTGAGTAACATCTGGCAAACTCCTGGGATACGTCGTTAGCCAACGAGGTATAGAGATAGACCCTTCCAAAATCAAAGCCTTGATCGAAATGCCACAACCTCAAACAGAAAAAGAAGTCAGAGGATTCCTGGGAAAAGTGCAATATATAAGTTGATTCATATCGAAACTTACCATGATTTGTGAGCCTATCTTCAAGAAGCTCAAGAAAACGGACCACGCCATGTGGGATGGTGATTGTCAGAAGGCATTTGATCGAATCAAGGAGATATTAGCTAAACCACCAGTGCTCATGCCAACTCAACGAGATCAACCTCTTGGTCTGTATCTCACAGTGACCGAAACAGCCATGGGCGCCATGCTAGCTCAGACCGTAGGAAAAGAAGAAAAGGCTATCTACTACCTTAGTAAGAAGTTCTTGGAGTACGAGTGCAAATACTCACAACTTGAAAAGACATGCTTCGCTCTTGTGTGGGCGACGAAGAAGCTACGCCATTACATGCTTAGCTACTCCGTCAAAATATACTCCAAAATGGATCCAGTCAAATACCTCTTCGAGAAACCCGTTCTCAACGGACGCCTAGCAAGATGGACTTTGATGCTCTCAGAGTTCGATCTTAAGTACGTGCCCCTGAAAGTTATAAAAGGGCGCGCCGTTGCCGAATTCTTTGCAGAAAATCCCATCAATGATGCACAAACAACAGACACTTGGTCATTTCCAGACGAGGATATACTCCAAACCGATGTAGACTCCTGGGACCTTTACTTTGATGGAGCATCAAACTTAAGAGGATTTGGAATAGGAGTGTTGCTCATTTCTCCTGAAGGCGAGCATACACCAATCTCTGTCAAACTCGACTTCGAGGTGATAAATAACGCTGCAGAATACGAAGCTTGTCTCATTGGACTACAAGCGGCAGTGAACTTAGGCATTAAAAACCTCCGAGTACATGGAGATTCATCCTTAATCATCAATCAAGTTACGGGATCTTGGAAAATCCGAAGCGAAAGCCTAGCACCTTATCAAGCCAGAATAGACCAAGTTGCCCAGTTCTTTGATCACGTTACATATCTACACCTACCTCGGAAAGAAAATCAATTTGCAGATGCTCTTGCAAAGCTTGCCTCTTTGATTAATATGCCAGATGACATGGTAGAAATGCCTTTATGTATCGAACGACGGTGAGAGCCAGCTTATGTCCACCAAATCACCGACGAAGAGGAAATCACACAGGAACCCTGGTTCCAAGCGATCCTAAATTTCAAGCTCAACGGCACCTATCCACCGGATATGGACAAAAGGGGACAACGTGCTATACGCCTGCTAGCTTCCCAATACGTTCTCATGCAAGGAGAGTTGTACAAAAGAACACCTCTTGGTGTAATCCTACGTTGCCTTGATCATTCACAGGCACGGAAAGTGATGGAAGAAGTCCACGATGGAGAATGCGGTCCTCACATGAGTGGGCCCATGATGGCAAAGAAAATCACACGTTTGGGATATTATTGGACCACAATGGAATCTGATTGCATCAAATACGTAAGACATTGCCACAATTGCCAAGTCTTCGGAAATGTACAACATGTCCCTCCTTCATTGCTCTACTCGATGACATCTCCTTGGCCATTTTCTGCCTGGGGAATTGACATAATCGGGAAGATAACCCCAGCCGGAACAGGAGGTCACTGTTTCATCCTAGTGGCAATCGACTATTTCACCAAATGGGTAGAAGCGGCTTCCTACACTAGTCTTATGGCTAAAAACGTGGCAAAGTTCATACAAAACAATATCATCTGTCGATACGGTTGCCCACATGAGATCATTAGTGATAATGGATCACATTTCCAAGCTGAGACTGAGCAATTGCTAGCCAAGTACAAAATTAGACATCACCACTCTTCGCCCTATAGACCACAGACTAATGGCGCGGTAGAGGCAGCAAACAAGAACGTTGTCACAATTCTCAAGAAAATGATTGACAACTATCGAGATTGGCCAAGCAAGATACCCTTTTCTTTGTGGGGATATCGCACATCTGTTAGGACGCCCACTGGGGCCACCCCTTTCTATTTGACTTACGGCATGGAAGCTGTACAGCCAGTCGAGTTAGAAATACCATCCTTGCGTATCTTACTCGAAAGTCAAATCCCAGAAGCCGACTGGAAGAGGGATAGATATGAAGAACTCATCCTCCTGGATGAACGTAGGCTACGCGCCTTGCATAATGTCCAAACATATCAAGCACGTATCAAACGACCTTTCAACAAAAGGGTTAGGCCAAGGAACATCAAAGAAGGAGACTTAGTACTCAAGTCGGTTAGAGCTCTTTTACCTGTCGATCCACGGGGAAAATTCAAACCTAATTGGGCCGGGCCATTTCTAGTCAAGTCCATACTTCCAGGGGGTGCGGTTAGAATCACATACCTAGATGGGAATGAGTTTTCCAACCCGACAAACCTCGACCAACTAAAACGGTATTATGCCTAGAATAGGAACAAAAATGCGCCTCGCGTAACCTCACGTGTCGCTCTTGTGGCACTAAATAAACGGCCCCTGGCCAAGCTGAAATAAGCTAATGTCACTTTGCTCTTGCATTTTGACAAATTTGTCATCCTCATATCATCAAATAAACTAAACTACACCTTCAGAGTAAGCAAAAAGCTCATGCTTATTTTTCTAAGTTCATTACAAGCTCTTGCTTAGAACAATTATTCTTTTATATTTACTCGAACTACGCGCAAGGGTTTGATTTCATTTTTTAATGAATACGTAGGCAATCCTTCACAGGATACAACCCATTATTTCAAAATGTAAATAGAAGGACATTTGCATTGCATTTGGAATTCGACAAGAATAATAAATAGAAAATCACAACGGTTTCAAAACCAATTAACCTTTTTTATTTTCATTCATTTTCTAATAATAATACGCTACATAATAAAAATGGAAATAGGCTAGGATTCTAAAAACCCCACCTTTTTATTACAACAATAATAATAATAATAAATAATAATAAAGACTTGGGCTATTCCTCCATTTTCCCTTTGCCCTTGTCATTCTTGTCATATTTCTTGTCGCGACCTCGAGCCGGACGCTCTTGCACCACTTCGGACCTAATCATCAACGGTCTTTCTCGAGGCCTAGACTTCCCATTCTTGTCAATCACTTTATCCACGGCAGGAGAGGTCTTCGGTTTCCTCGAAGGATGAACAACTCGAAACCCGGCTTCTTCCTCTCCCTCAGTCAAATGCTTCTCTTTCTCTTTTTCCACCTCGCGCACCTTGTAATCAACAGGCTCGCGCTTCCTCAATCTCTCGCGCTCTTCCGGAGTAGTAGCTTTCCTCCATCGCAGATAAGAATCCGACACCCATAAGGCATTAGCAGAAGAGTTCAAGAACCACACGTTTCTTTGGGCCCATTTAATGGCCCACTCCCTTCGACTCTCAAGAGTAAGCGCCACGGCATCGGGGGAAGATCAAGCTTCGGGATCGTCTGCTTTAGTCCAACCTGTCTCATCAACCTCTCCGGGAAGATGCACACCATGAATTCCAAGCCAGGAATGCACACAGATCGAGTAGGATCCAAATAAGACACTCCAGTGACGGATTTGAGGTGCCACCACGGTACAATCCACCTAATCAAGGGGCCATCATCACTCTTCAGTTTGTTCTCCCAATAATTGCATACTCGAGTGAAGTCCACCATGTACAGCCTAGTCCTCATCGCAATCGAACGAGCATGATAAGAAGGAACATGAACTGGGGGCTCGATCAATTGGAGACGCTCCATAAGCCAAACCTACCAAAAGCAGGTATTAGACAACAACAAAAAAACGAAAAAAGAAAAAAAAAACGAAAAAGAAGAAAAGACGAAAAAAAAAAGAAGAAAACGTTCTTTTACCTGCAAAATAACGGGACTTCCCAAGTACGGTAGGTCACGGTTGGCTTTCCTATTATCCAAGCCCAACAGGATCTCTCCTAAGCATAAACAAGCTGGGCTCCTGCGCAGCTCCATTTTCTCAACTAGGCCCAGAAGACGGGGATCACGTCTCAAGTCTTCATCAACATGCCCTTGGAGGACATAAACATGCAACAAACAATATCCAAATGCCCTTCGCCTAGCAACATAAGAAACGGTGGGGTCGGTCCTGTTAATGAAACGGTCAATGAAGTCCAACATTCGCACTCCCTTCGAGGTCACTAAACGGTCCACCTCAATTCTAGTCAATCCAAGCAAGTCTCTAAATTTGCTCTTATACCCTTACGAAGTAGAAGGAATGGCGGGCAAGTGTTCCGGGTCCCACCCACCGATCGCAGCAATTTCTTCAGGAAATGGGCAAATGTCGCCTCCGGGGAAAGCAAAAACATGGTAATTCGGGTTCCAATAATCAAGACAAGCATCTAAGAATGGTTTGACAACCTTGATAAGCTTCTAACTCAACAATGATCCAAGATTATAGGCGCCCATATCGTGTTTCTCCATGTTGGAAAACTCGTTGGTCCACTCTTTTAGGCGAATCTCCAAAGTATTCATGATGAGTGATTATATTAAGAAATTTTATGTAATAAGACGAAGAAGAGACGGAAGAATTGTGTGAATAAAAGCTCTATCGACATCTCTATTTATACTAATTTCTGTTTCCTAAAATCGCGGAACGAGACACACACTGGGAACAGCGCAAAGACTGCCGCGCCTCTTCAAAGGGACGCACTCATCTTTGCGCCTCTTCCTCGCCTAGGTTTCTGTGATTTTCCGCGTTGGATCTTTCCTAAATTCCTTGACGAATAATTTCCTATTCCTACGGGTTATTATTTTGGTAAATACGTGGAAATTGCCATATTTCGTGTTTCCTAATTCCGCGGGCACGTATTTCGAGACGATGTCAACATTTTCGTCATTTTACCACACTTGTATATTTTCATTTTAGGAAATAATTTTCATTTTAATGTAATTCATTTTAGGAAATAATTTTCATTTGTAATTTAACTCATTTCAAAATTCATATATTTATTTCACTTATATATATTTCTTTTATTTGTTTTTTAATCATTTCATTTCTAACTTATAGGTTTCTATTTTTTTTCTTTTTTTAGGGGTAACCCACCCTACCGTCCGGTCATTTCCGGCAAATTTTTTTGCATTTTTGCATTTTCTCTTGCTTTTTTGCATTCTTTTGAGTCATTCGTTTTGCGCTAATTTAGGCCGTGTGTATATACAAATGTATGTTCTACGTGATTTCTATGTAAATTTCGACAAAGATGACGGCAAGATAAACCGTCATCTACCAAACCTGTTCAAAGCTAACCTGCAGATACAAGCAACACAACCCAGCAGCAAAGGCACTCAGGCCATCATATACACAACCAAAAAAGGGAAATGTACAACAAACTGGGGGCTCGAGCCCCAAGCAAAGTCCAAAATGTCAGAAATGAAGGTCCAAAATGTACAAATGTGCAAAATACAAAGAAAAACTAAACAAAACTACTGCCGGTCACCCTCTAGCTCCGCAACTCTTGTCGCGAGAGCAGCAACCTCGGCGTCTCGAACCTCAAGCTCCCTCAACAAGTGAGCTGTCTCCTCCCGAGACTGGGCCAACTCTCGCTCCAGCTCACGGTCCCCCTGTAAACAGCAAAATTGGCTCATGTCAATCATTTCAAGCAATTACAAGAGAAGTTGGAAAATCAAAATTAAAAAATGAAATAGACACAAGGTTCATACCTGATGACCTCGACCGCCGACAAGTGCCTCGACGGCAGTAGCTCGCAGCCGGTTGGCCACCCTCCATAACGTCACGAACCGAGACGGCGCAACTTGCATTTGCGAAAAGAAATTCTCAATAATTGAATAAGTTCAATCAAATGTGTTCTTACACAAAAAATCATGCAAATTAGAGGCTCACCCTCCGAATCAGATGCTGCCAATCGTCCAGGCCAGCATCCGTCACCGCCACGTCAAAGTCACGCAGCTCGAAGATCGTCGTCCTCTCGGTCGCGTCAGTGTACTCGAGGGTCTCTGGGTACTCTGGGGGCTCGATGCCCGCCGCCTCAACCTCCTGCAAAGTCAGATGTTTCTCGTTAATCGGTGATCTTTCATCGTATTCTCAAAGTCAAAATAAAGAAGGATAAATATGCTTACCACAACCGGCCAGTACGCCAACCTCCCGTAGAGGAACGCCGAGTAGTCCTCGCCAGGAAGAAGGAGGGCGTCACCACCAACGCCAGCCAAGTCAGCCTCCCTCTCAGCCTCAGAAGGCTCTTTGAACATCGTCCTAGGAGGATCGATGGGAACCGTCAACACATCCCGGGAGCACTGACGAGCCAAGCGCTCGCCTAAGTACCACACAGGACCCATCAACGTCCTCAACAGCAGCCGGCTCGAGCTCCTAGGATTAAGGACCTCAGCCACAAAAGGAGGCGCTCCAGCGTACTCCGCCCAAGGCCTGGGCACCCACTGGGAAAAGACAAACAAGGAATCATTCTTACGATCAATTAAAGGCAATATAGAAGCAAAATGAATATAAGTGAGATGCTCACGCTGTCCAGCTGAAGAGCGTTCACGTCCCGCCGGTAAACACCGTGAGAGGAATGCTTGTTCCTCGTCCTACACATCACCCAATCCCTCACGACGGGATAGGCCTTCTCCAGCGGCTCCGTCCTCTTGGGCGAGAGGCTCGGAAAGTAGGAGTACACCCACGCCTGTAAAGCAAGATAGTCAATAACGATCGTTCGTAATTTGATAAGGAAAAGAATTGATTTTAGTCTAAATGAAGGTTCATACCTCCAGAAGCAGCGATCCGGGTCGAAAAGCACCAGGAGAAGTCCCCTTCTCCATCAACTCCGGACGAACCATGGCCCTCATGAAGCGGATGAGGACCGCAAAACCAGCAGTGACCCAGTCCCAACGCTCCAGGGAGCTCAGGTCAGAAAAGAAGGAAAGAAGCTTCGTCGACAGCCTCTCTCCCTTGTCTCCGAGGTAGATTGAAGACAGAAACCACCAAAGCCACAAACGAGCCCTCTGCTCATCTGTACAGGGAGGAGGAGCCGTCTCTCTCCCGTCGATCGTCACCAGCGCCGGGGTCTTCCCCGCAAAGTAGTCTCGGACGTAGGAACTGGGCACCAAGCCAGGCATCGAATAATGACCTTCGCCGACAAGTTCCACCGATCAACCTCCTAGCCTCGGCCGAGTCCACCCTCATGGCAGTCTCCGGCCACCCACGGCCTCGATCCCACACGGCAGACCAGAAATCATGCCGTAGTCCTCCAGAGTGACTCCCACCTCACCGAAAGGCATGTGAAAAGTGGAAGTCATGTCCCAGAATCGGTCCAAGAAAGCGCGGACCAGGCTAAGGTTAGCCTGCAGCTTCCTCTTCGCGATATCCCTCCAGGCCTGCACCAAGGCACCAAACGCTCCACGCTCGATCATGGCGCGCTCCTCCGCCGACAGCCTCTCGTAGCACTCCATCGCTGTCGTGTAACCCGAGAACGACCTGATGTTCCCGGCCTTCTATTGTGATTTGAAACAAAAGCTATCTTTAGTTTTGAGTGGAAGTTGGAAAAGATATGAGCAAATCGACATGAAAGAAGATGAGTGAAGAGTAATGAATTCAAGATTACCAAGCTCTTCACCGTCCTGTAGGACAGATGACCCTCCGCAGCCCAAAGCAAGTGCCTGCTGTCCCAGGTCTCAGCCCACGCGGGTGCTCCCCTCAACTGACGACCTCCTCGTCCGACGTTGGCCCTCCTCGGGGCCTCCTCCTCATCAACAGGCTCCTCCTCATGGACCTCGTCCCCAGGAGCCATCACCGTGGCGGTGAAAGCCTCCTCCAAAGCCTCCTCGATGGCACGAGAAGGGTCAAAAGCAGTGTCTATCTCCATGGGAGCTCTCCCAGAAGTAGAAGCCTCATCACCTGCAACAATAAAGCAAATTTAGGCCGCGTCACGTGACGACGAGCCTTAGTTAAGGGATTTTCGAGCCTTCGGAAGCCCTGAAATCACTCTTTTCTCGCCATCTTTGGCCATATTCTCACAAACCCGATCACTCATGTGGTAGTTAGGGTCAGGTCAAGCCTAA
The DNA here is from genome assembly GCF_048544455.1 of Silene latifolia. Classification (NCBI taxonomy): domain Eukaryota; kingdom Viridiplantae; phylum Streptophyta; class Magnoliopsida; order Caryophyllales; family Caryophyllaceae; genus Silene; species Silene latifolia. The sequence continues at coordinate 2,924,650 of NW_027413827.1, read as the reverse complement.
GTTGAAGCCTAGTCATGGGTTCGAGTCGAAATTTCGGCAGCATTTCGTTATAACAGCGATTATGCCCTAAGAAAGTGTCCTGAAAAAGCCGTCACAAACAAAAATTCCGAGATGGTAGGAAGTTTACCCATCATCCAAGGATCCCAAATATCAAGTTTCATCGCAAATGGGCAATCCTAAAGCTATTTTCAAAGCAATTTACGATTTAGCTGTGAAACCGTCTCAATTTCACTTAAATGCTCAAAACTCAACGAAAATTCAAAACAAATACGTGGTTATGCTCCTTATACTACCAATTATCCGTTTCTAGTATCCATTTTACAAGGCAAATCCATTTGGGGGAAAAGCCCCAAATTTTCGAATTAATTGGGTTGAAAACCCTAATTTTTTCGATCCAAATTGAGCAAAGTACAGAAGATTGATGCAAGAATGATATACATACCTCGATTATTCATGATGAATGCAAGCTTTTGAATTAAATTTTGGCGGAAATGGTTAAGATTTGAGAGAGAAAATGAGGAATTTGTGTTTCGAACAAATGAATTAAAACCCTCTGTTTATCGCGTTTTTACGCAAAAAATACACCCTCAGGAACAGACGCAGCAGGCGTTGCGCCTATTCCAAGAGACGCAGCTCCTGCTGCGCCTCTTCCTGGTGTTCCCTCCATACGAGTTTTCAAAAATTTGTTATGAGTTCGTTATTTGTGGGCCCATCTTTGGTGCGCCTTTTCCTCGATGCCCTTTTATCTTTTTGGTCCGTTTGACGATTATCTTCCGTTCAGACCCGCATTTCCAAGCCAACTGTAGACTGTTATACGTTATTTATCGCTTCCAAGACTTTGCTTGTCATAACGAGCCGGTATTTCTTCACAGGTGTTTTGACACGCCTTCATTATATTTCCTAGCGAGAGTAAGCGGATGGACTATCCCTCTCGAGACATGGAAATAAGTTCCCGATTATGTTCCCCAACGAGAGTTCACGACCGACAGTCACTTCCTCTCGAGACATGGAGATCAACATCGACCCCGAATTCTTCCGAAGTTTGCTTGAAGCTGAACACGAACAGATTTCTCCCAGCAGTTCCAGACTGTGTCCTGCTGTCTTTCCTCAAAATCATTGTTTCCTTATAATCCTTTAGACACCAAGTTATCTTCAGACCAAAGAGTTTCGCCGAAGCGTCTTCAGTCCCGTTTCGTCCAGAAGTCTCAGGTATGGTCTCTTCTTATGGTTGGCGAGCCTCCTTACGTAGTCTAATGGACTTTAAACGACCCTCCCCGATAGTCGACAGACTCTAAAATGTTCCCAACGACAGGTCCTTGGCTCAGACCCCTTGAGCCGCCTCGCGTCGCCATAGTCGTCAGGTTGTAATCTTCGATTGACCTGATGGCTATACTTTGACTTTCGCCTTTTCCAAGCCTCAGTCAAAGTGGGGGCTCTGTAGATACCTCATTTCTGCACCTCTCGCAAACAACCCGGTGATAATTGGGCCGCATGTTTGGTACGCGGAACGATTTGTGACAGTTCGTAAGTTTATCGTCAAGTGATCGCTCAAACACTAATGTCTACCTCTTAGTTGTCATCTACGCGGCGATACGGTCGTTTTGACAGTAATTAGAGTACATTTGGAGTCTGGGCCTAAAACCGTCTTCATTTTCTGATAACCGTTAAATCCCGAGTCGGAATGTTCTGGAATGTTCCGGATATTTCTATTCCATATTTTATAAATATTTCACAATCTTTTAATCTTTGGTAAACAATTTCCCGCAATATTCATACAAAATATTAAGGAAAACCAAATTATTCCGTCATTCCATAACTTAAACACGGAAATCTTTCTTCCGCAGGAGGAAACCACTTGGGAACAGACGCAGCAGGTGCTGCGCCTCTTCCAAGAGACGCAGTGGATCGCCGCGCCTCTTCCCAGTCCTTTTCGCGTATTTTTCGTATCTTTTTCATATCTTTCCGAGATTCACTTCCAAAGTCTCTCCGAAAACCCTATTCCTTCACGTGATTAGTATAAATAGGAGCCTTCGCTCCTCAAATTTCTCACGCGAGTGTCCGCCCTTCTCTTCTCCCTTTGCATTCTAGACCTTTGTTCTTACTTTTTGGCGTCTACGTGCTTGAACATTCGACCACGTAAGCTCGGATCCTTCTGAGTACCAGCCTCGTTTGCATGACCGACCAATTTGACCAACTCCACAACTAATCAACTTAATTAATCTAATCGTTTTCCTCTTACGAGGGCACTTTCGTTACATTCGAGTCGAGCATCACTAATTGATAACTTAGTTCATCTCGTTTCGTCAAACATATAAGTCTGAGGGTGTAAATCTCTCTTTATTTATTGTTCTTTACTTTTGTGTCATCATTAATGTAAGGTTTATGTCGAAAACACCTTGTTAAAACCGATTTCTAAAACCATGCTTCAAAACCCTTTTTACTGATTTCCAGAAGACAGACCGTCGAGAAAGGACGCAGCAACTGCTGCGCCTCTTCGAAGGAGCGCAGTTCCTGCTGCGCCTTTTCGTGAGGCTGCCGCAGTTCCTGCTTCAACTGCTGCGCCTCTTCGAAGGAGCGCAGTTCCTGCTGCGCCTTTTCGTGAGGCTTGTCAGATTCTCGCTTCCTTTCTTCTTCCTTCGTCCTCTGTAATTCGTTCTTTGTTTGTTTTCGTTTGTTTTCTATAATTCTTCGATACAATAGCATAATAATTTCATCTGTATAATATTATTTATCATTCATTAGCATATAATTCATCATTAAATCCGACTTAAATCCCTTATAATCTCATGTTTGCGGGTTTTCGTCATTAAATTCAATCCGGGTTGTAGGAATTCGATTTGTTCATATCGGGTTTCTGGAATTCGATCTTTGATATATTTTCATCTGTTGTTTGTCATTAATTTGTCGTTAATTTGTCATATTTAACCTAATTAGTTCACCCATGTCACTAATCAATCGTTCATTCATGTAAATAATCCGTCTTTAATCCGTCTCATTCATGTTTTATTGTTTTTATGACCTTAATCACATGTAAATAATCTGCTAATCACTTTTATCCGAGTCAAATAATATTAATCGATCATTAAATCACCAACGAACATTAACGACTCGCAATTCCGGCTTCACAGCCAGAACTGAGCCAAGGAACAGACGCAGCAACTGCTACGCCTCTTCCAAAGGACGCAGCTCTGCTGCGCCTGTTCCTGGTTGATTTCTGTCCCTGAACTCCCGTCTTGCTTTGACTTAGTTTATTAATTACGTATTTAATTAACTATTATTCGTATTATCACCTTTAATTCCTCTTCGTTAATTCCTTTATTCTTTCTTTTCCCAAATTATCCGTTTTAAAGGTATTTTCGAAATAAATCGTTTAACCCGATGTAATTATTGTAATTTCATTATTGTATTTATTATTTCACTTGTATGTTTTCACATGTAATTGAACTTAAATCCCTACTTCGACATTAATTGTATGCTAAATTGCGTGTTAACCGACTTAGTCTATTCTTCAAATGCTAGGATTAAAACTTGGATGTTGCATTGCATGCATATAATCGACGATATATTGAGTATAGATGATGTCCCTAATCATTAGTAGAGGCCGCTATCGAGGCGGGCGGGATTAGGTGTTCGATCAAAAGAGCTTCCTAATACGTACCCTCACCCCTTACTCCAGATCTCTGTGAACATCCGTGTTCATTGGCATCCACGAGAGTCATTCTAGACATAGAATGCTAAGGGTAACGATTGCTTGGTGTTCATGTATCTACTTTGTGTCTTGACATGGCACGAGGTATTCGAACGGTTCCAATTTCCCATAAAAATTGGTGGCGACTCCACAAAAATGCAAACGCTTGTTCTCTCTCCCAAGCGCCCCCGTGGGCCCCATTGTCCACACTCATGATCAAGTTTAACATGTTAATAAGGTTGTCAATCATACTAACAAGGCAAAACATGATGACTAAATAAAAATGATTAACAATAATTAAACAAGGTTAAGAGAGAATTATACCTATGAAGATGATTCAAAATAATAATGCAAAGAATAATAGAAGTACTTGATGATTGATGGAAGGTTGTCAATCCTCCAAATAAACCCAAATAATCTTCTAATTACCCAAAATAAAGGAAGAACAATAGAGAAATTAAGGAAAGATTAAGATGTGATTAATATTGAGAAATTGTATTGCAACTAAATTAAGACTAATTTGAGGGTATTAGGATGAGATTACAACTTTATCAAAACTTGATTAAAGCTTGATTAAAACTTGATGATAATCTAGGTAGTACAAAGGGGTATTTATACTAAAGATTAGGTACAAGGATTAGGGTTACTAAGGGCTTAAATGACTATTAAGTCCCTAAGAAAAGTTGAGGAAATGCTCCTCTCGAAGGAAATGACCAGATTCCCGTGCTAGTCTTGCCACGATCCGCCCATCCTGTGTTGTGGCACGGGCTCTCTGACTTGTGATCCGCTCGGATCCAGGGGAGACGCTCGGCTCCAGCTGCTGCAACCCGCTCGTCTTGGGCACAAGACGCCCGGATCATGCTGTTGGGAGATGCCCGGATCATGATCGATCCGCTCGGATTCCTGGGCAGACAGCTTTTCTTCTTTTCCTCCTTAACAATCTGCAAGGATCATTTCGGGGATGCAAGGATCCTTTCATCATTGCCCATTTTACTTTATTACCTACTTAGGCCTCTAGTGTTGGTCTTCTCTTTTATGCTTGGTCATTAGATGTGGTCAATTTAGCTCCATTTCGCCTCATAAATGCAAGGTTAGCGATCCTTTCCTACCAAGGAGACAAAACCTCAAAGAATATGCAAAATGGGAAACTAAAGACAATAAATGACCTAAATATGAGCTAAAAAGCATAGGAACGAGATTCATTCGGGGACTAAATGTGCTCAAATATAAGTCACATCAGCAGCCAAACATCCGACCTCATGAAGAATGTCAATAGCGTACTTACGCTGACATAAAAACAATCCAGAGGGAGACCGAGCACATTCAATGCCGAGAAAATACTTTAAAGGACCCAAATCCTTTAACTGGAAACAATCATCTAAGTATCTCTTGAACGTGGTACAAAGAGGCGGTGAATTGCCAGCGACCAATATATCATCAACATAAACCAAAAGCGATAAAATATCATCGCTTTTGCGATACGTAAACAACGTATGATCAGCGTGAGATTGGATAAAACCATACCGGCAAAGGGCCTGAGTGAGTTTGGCAAACCAATTACGAGGAGATTGGCGCAAGCCATAAAGAGACTTACGTAATTTGCACACTTTTCCAGAAGAACCAGCAGCCGAAAAAACAGGAGAAAAGCGCATAAAAACATCATCGCGGATATCGCCGTGTAAAAACGCATTATTTACATCGAGTTGATGTATCTCCCAATTGCGAGCAACGGCTACTAGGGATGGCAGTGGGTTGGGGACCCGACCCAGACCCTGAGGGTCGGACCCTAATGGATCGGGTATGGGTCTCATTTTTTGCAGACCCAATGGGTATGGGTCGGGTATGGGTCTTAAGAAAATATTTCGGGTCCGGGTCCGGGTCCGGGTCTAAGTTATGAGACCCATACCCGACCCTTAGACCCTTTATATAAAAAATAAAAAAAAATCCCAACTTTTCTGAATTCATACTGGCAGACCGTAGAAACCAAAGCAACTAAAGTCTCTTTCTCTTCCCTTATCCCATAGAGTGATAAAACCCAACCAAACTCTTCTGACAATACCACCACTCCACCACTGACACAAGGAAACCACCACCACAACACTGATACTCGACCGACAACCACCTCTCTAATAGGCGGCGCCCGACAACCACCTCTCTAATAGGCGGCGACCGACAACCACCATTAACGGCAGCCAGCGACGGTCAGATGGAGACGGCTATCAAGTACGGTATTGATTTTAGGGTTCCGAGTTTGATTCTTTCACATGTAGTTTGAGGTAAAATTAATTTAGGTCTTCTTTGTTTTTCTTAATCTCTTTGGTATGTATATTGGATTCGGTACTGTACAATAAAGATTAATAAACTCATAATGTTAAAGTAGTATGATTTTTTTTTAATATTATAGACCCCATAACTGTTAATCCTGCTATTAAAGTGGCTGAAACTCGAATCGCGGGTAGACCCAGACCTGACCCTTACCCATAGGGTCCGGGTATGGGTCCTCAAATTTTAGACCCTTGCGGGTCTGGGTCGGGTACGGGTCCAAAGGGGAAATCTCGGGTCCGAGTCTGGGTGGACCCGACCCAGACCCTACCCATTGCCATCCCTAACGGCTACTGAAAGAAAGACTCGAACGCTGACCATTTTGGCAACAGGGGCAAAAGTGTCCGTGAAATCAACTCCTTCCTTCTGATGATTGCCAAGGACCACTAGACGAGCCTTATGACGCTCAATACTGCCATCAGAGAGATACTTGGTCTTAAACGCCCATTGGCAGCCAATAGGTTTTGTCCCGTCAGGTAAATCGACAATATCCCATATATGATTTTGTTCAAGGGCCTGTATTTCACGTTGCATAGCTTAGCGCTAATGTTCGTGAACTATCGCATCTTTATAAGACCTGGGGTCTAAATTAGTAGTGATACAAGCAAGGAACTTACGATGATTTGTAGAAAAATTATCATAAGTAAACAAATTAGCAATAGGAAACCGCGTACCTGAGGATGCCGAGATGATGGAGTGGGTGTGAACGGGGTGTGTACTACGAGCCGTGTAACATTGATAATCATTGAGGTAAGGCGGTGGAGCACGAGGTCGTACTGACTTGCGAGGGATAGTCGGGGCAGGCTGCTCGGTCATGGCCGAGCTCCCCCTGTCTAACGTGGCTGGTGGTGGGGAAGGCTGCTCGGTCTCATCCGAGCTCCCCCTGACATTAAGAGGTGAAAGTAACAATTCAGGAATGTCAGCATAGGCATGAGATGGAGAGTCCATTAATGGTGTAGATTGTGTCTCATTATACGGAAAAACAGCCTCGATAAAATGAACATCCCGTGAAACACATATTACCTTAGTTTCAAGGTCCATAACCTTCCACCCCTTTTTACCATAATGGTAACCCAAAAATACACATCGTCGACTACGAGGACCAAACTTATCCTTAACACGTGAGCGATGGTGGACATAACATAAGCACCCAAAGGTGCGTAAGACATTAAGGTTAGGAGCAGAACCAAACAAAATCTTATATGGAGACATGCCTTGAAGAAGAGCCGTAGGGGTGCGATTAATTAAGAAAACAGCGGTCTGAACACATTCCCCCCTTCGCCCCACCCCCCAAAAAAAATTAATTGGAAGAGAGGCCTGAAAGCGAAGTGCTCTAGCTATTTCCAAAATATTACGGTGTTTTCTTTCGACCCGACCATTCTGTTGTGGAGTTCCAACACACGAGGTATGTAACAAAATTCCGTGGTTGCTATAAAATTCATTTAACGTAGAATTTATAAATTCGGTACCGTTGTCAGTACGCACAATTTTAACGTCCTTAGCGAACTGCGTGCGAACCATGTTACAAAAAATTTTCATGCAGCTAGGAAGTTCAGTTTTATCACTAATCAAATAAACCCAAACGGCACGAGAATGGTCATCAACGATCGTAAGAAAATAATTTGCACCATTTAAAGAGGACGTAGAATATGGTCCCCATAAATCACAATCTATTAAATTGAATAAATTGCTTGCCATACTTGAACTAAGAGGAAAAGAACTACGAGTTTGTTTCGCATGGATGCATACATCACAATTAGCTAACAACTGTTTTATTTTGGCAGAACTAGTATTAGAAATAAATGATAGATGCTGACTTGAGGGGTGTCCAAGACGCCTGTGGAGGAGAAGAGTAGTGTCAGCGATGCTACTGTTGCTCAAAGCTTATTGTGTCATAGGTCGATAATAGTACATCCCGTTCAAGAATTCACCCAGTCCAATCTGCATCCTCGAATTGCGGTCCTGAATAATACATAGACGATCAGTAAATGTAACTAAGCAATCCAAGGCACTTATTAATTGTCCAATAGATATTAAATTGCATTTAAGCTTAGGAACGTAAAGAACGTCCCGTAGGACTAAAGAACCCAAAGTGGTCATGCCACGCATAGTGGCTACAGTCAATACGTCGTCTGGAAGACTTACAGGACAAGGTGAAAAAGAAACACACTCTGTTAGTTCGTCAAGAATGCCAGTCAAGTGATGCGATGCCCGGCTGTCAAGTAACCAAGATGAAGTAAGAAATAATTGCTTACCTGACAATTTAGAAGATGGAAAATTATTATCAAGAAGAGTTAGTAATTGCTGAACTTGGTCTGATGAAAGAGCGGGTACATCGGATGAAGAAGCAGAGGAGGCAGCGACAATAGGAGCCTCGGGTCGAGTGGCATGGACGGTATTTGCAGTAGCAGGTTGGGTAGCAGGTTGTGCATGTTGTTGCTGCTGACCACGACCAGAAGAAAAAGACCCACGACCTCGACCAGATCGTCCACGACCACGACCACGAGTTGGATAACCAATCTGTTGATAACACCTCTCATAGTCATGTCCTGGTTTGGTACAATAAGTACAAGTAAGGCTTGAAGTCGGAACCACTGAAGGAGGCGAAGTACTGGAAGAGGAGGCCTGAACCGAGAAACTCATAGCCTCAGTTTTATCGTCTCGGTCACGAACAATAGTCTTATGACACTCCTCTTGAGTAGCTAAGGAAAATGCCTTATTAATGCTTGGAAAGGGATCCATACTCAAAATTTGGGTACGAAGATTACTGTACTTTTCATCGTTTAAGACTCAAAATAAAATCATGAACTTGCTCCTCAGCGGCACAAGCACGTAATTTTGTAGCAGCGGAACATTTACAACCACAAGTAACATCGACGGAACCATAAAGTTCATCCCACAAGCTTTTAAATTTGTTATAATAGGCAACCACAGATAATTCCTTCTGACGAAAATTATGGTACTCGGACTTAAGTTGATTGATTCGGGGACCATTGGCAGTGGAATATCATTCGTTAAGGTCGGCCCATAAGTCAGCCGTGATAGTATAAGACACAATGCTAGGTTGTATTGACACATCAACAGAATTGAAAATCCAAGAACAAATAATCGAGCTATTAGATTTCCAAGCCGCAAATTCCGGGGATTTTTCATCAACAGGTTTAGAAAAATCACCATTAATAAAACCAAACTTATTTCTACCGTCCAATGCATTAATAATAGCTTTAGTCCAAACATCGTAATTGTCTCCGGTTAACAAATACTTCGTTAAAGAGTTACTAGGGCCTTCGGAAGGATGGAGATAATAAATAGTAGAAGCATCATGAATGAGTTGGAGCTTCTTACCGTTACCATTGTCGTTGCCGTTGGTCATCGTGACGAAGTAGGCGGATTACGTGAGCAATCCGGTGGAGGAGACAGAGCTGGAGCAATAAACTGGACGCAAGAAAAAAAATATTGGATCTCAAACCATTGGCTCAGATACCATGATAAATTGCAAAGAATTGTATGAATTTTTATTAATTGTGTGTGGAAATAAGACGGATACAACCTTATATATATACTAGAGTTTCTTGTCTAGAAATCTATCGGAAATAAGAAAGCTAGAAATCTATTGGTAATAGAAAAGTGTAAATAGATTGAAATTCCTAAAAGAGATTTACGAAACAATTTTATCTAAACGAGGAAATATCGTTATAGTTTTTGTTTTGTAGGGCGATATCTTACAAGTTTCTCTATCTAGGCATAAATCGTTGGAACTATGAATATTAGGTACTTTTTTTAATAGTCTTTAATTCTTTATAACGGTGAAATTTTTTGAGTTAGTCTTTTTCTCCCTTCGTCCCAGTCATTTTTGCATTTTTTTATTCTTTAAGGGCATTTTCGACAAGTTATAAATGTTCGATTTTATTTTTAATCACGTTATTGCTTGTTTCTACTTTTTTTTTGTTAAATGTTTTGTAATTTAGGTGTATAATGGTCATTTACGTCCATAAAAAAAGTAAAAGTCGTCATTATTTAATGTTAAAAACCCAAAATTTTATAACGAATACTAACATCTTCAAATATGTTAGTTGTCAACAAAAAATATTTGGTTATCAAAATAAAATATTACTTATCAATCCATGTATTTCATTGTATATGAGCTTTCTAAAACACTCTAATTTAACCAATTAATTGACAAGCTTTAACATTGTGATGTTACATCATGCGGAAAGAATTATTTTTTCCATGTCCAAATAACCACATCAAACTAATTTATATAGGCCCAAAATGTATGCCTTCGTAAATTCATTGAGGTTGCACAAACTTAACTAGTTTTTAAGATAAATGAAATTATTGTTAACCCGGGAAAGCAAGACAAACAAAAAGGCAGGTGCGCAAGCCAGATCAGATCTAGTTCGCCATCCGAGATATCCAGATCGAGGTGCAGGTCCACCAACCCTGGTCTATCCTGCTCTTGTTCTCCTCACTGCTCTCCTCTTTATTTTTAAACGGTCTCATTGCTGGTTTGGCTGGCGGACGATTCGATGGTCTTTTTCTTATTAAGCATCTCGCCTTACATCATCAAGATTTAAAAATCAAACCCCTTATTAGAAATTATACGATCTACGAGATAACCGTCTATTCTAAAAAGAGACTTTTATTCCGCTTCAGAGACTCGGGTCTTGCGTAGTCGATCCAGTCAGCCCAGATGCGTGGTCCCTTACTATATTAACCGATCTCCATAACTAGCATTATAGGACGGAGTGAGAATATGGAGTTTGTCGACGAGTGCGGCTTTCGAGTCTAGGACTGCGGAAAAAAGGTAGGATCTTAAAATTCTTAATATAGCGAGTTGAAGTGTCCTCTGAACTCAGCTGAGACTTTATCGACGCTTTACTCGCAAAAACCACAATCGTCTTCTATGGGTGTTTCTTCCCGGTAAAACCTGGAGTTGACGTCTCGTGGGAACAACTCAAACAAAGAAAAGTCTGGTCTGAATTCAAGCACGGCCCGCCCGTCTGTGTTTGGCTCGTGAACCGGGATACTGGAAGAAGGTCTTTTTGACCACGAAGCTTGCTTGCTGAGGACCTGGGGAGATCTCCCTCCCCAGGTAAAGAAAGAAATTCAATGGCAAAAGGTAAGGAAAAGGCAAAAGCGGAAGATATGTAGCCAGTTGTTATGACGACGCAATCGTGACAATCCTAGCGTTTGTGTTCTCGGGTAAATATCTTTCATACAAACCATATATATAGCAAGCATAGTAATATGATACAACTTTTATGGGTGCAATGATAACAATCTTTAGTTTTTATTATATACGGAGTATATGTTTACTATCATTATTCAACAAAATGTCAAGTAAAAATAGGCCAATTTCCGGGACGCATTCAAATTGCACGGGTTTCCTTTTTAGTAGCTGTGCTTAAGTTATTACGAGTATTATATATTAATCGTAACATTTTATTATTTTTTTGAATTTCTCTCGATCTACTTACTGCAGCCCAGGAAGAAAAACATCATCTAGGCCTTCTCTCTTGCTCCGATGTCTTCTACGCCTAGGACGTTGTCTAGGCCAAGAGCTCCGACTTCCGCTCTTTGTTCCACTGATAGTTTTGGAAGCTTTGCTAATGTTTGACAAAGTAGAGAGGCCTCTGTAACCAGTTCCAGAGATACGGCAAAACGTTGAAAAACTCAAGCCCTTGAATCTTCCTGTCTTTGCATGCCAGTTTATCAGATAAAAGGAGGGGAATACGCTTTGTGATCCTATGATAAAATGGTATTGCTGAGGCATGAAAGTGGAGGCGTGCCCCAATAACGCTTTGTTTGACAATTCATGTCCGAAAATCGCGGGTTTGCTGTTTGCAATAAAGATAAAGACGGACGACAAGTCCTACTGCGGTATATATGTTTATTATATTTTGATAGAATTTCAATATAAAATGTTATTAGTATTGTCATATTATAGGTAGGTCTGTTACATACAAACCCGCTAACTGTCAAAGAAAATAATAACTGAAAAGAAAAATTTTGAATATGACTTCCTTGAAAACGTAACCATTATCTGTACATAATTCTACCAGAATAAAACTGGAATAGCAAACCCGTGCAATTTGCACAGGGTTAGACTAGTAAATAATACCAAACAATAATCCTAGAAAAAATTTATACTTTTTGGCAACATGAAACAATCCCATTAATAAACAAACAATGTCCGTCGATTATACTCTTTGTCAACATAAAAACAATCCCATAAAAAACACCGCAAGAATTCATACACATTGTATTTAATCTATTGCTGTTGTGAAATATAGAGTATGAGAATTAGAGAGAGAAACTCAAGAGAAAGTAAGGGAGACAGAACTGTATTCTTATTTCATTATGAAGGGTATATATATACAATACAATGGGAGAAGGTTTCCATAAGACAATATATTCTAGAGTATTCTAAGATATGGACATCCATATAATAATATTTCATAACACTCCCCCTTGGATTTCCATTACTAAAGAAGATGTCTCGTTAAAAACCTTACTAGAAAACCCTGTGGGAAAAACACTAGTGAAGGAAAAGAGTACACTAATCTTCAAACACGCATAACATGCTGCCTCCTTAAAACCTTTCCATGGAAAACCCAGTGGGACAAAACCATGGCTAAGGAAAAAGAGTACAGCGCGTGCTACTCCCCTGATGATTACGTAACTTGATAAATCTTGAAATGGTCCATAATTTGACATAACTTCTCGATCGTTGAAGTAGTACCCATCGTAGTTAATAAACTTGAATCTTCGGTCAATAGAAATTCTTGACAACTTCAATATCATATCTTTCGGAGCTGACAATCTGGAGATAATAATTTCATAATAACTCTTGGATCTTCATTTCAATTAATACTTCCGTAATAGTGATATAATTTCTCCTCAATAAACGACATAACATTATATGTCTAAAACAATTGTCATCTCAATCAATTATGATAATCATGACTATAGCGTATTAATGCGCTTATAATGCTACCACGTTAAAAACCTTGCTAGGAAAAACCCATTGGGACAAAAAACCTAGTCGAAGGGAAAAAGAGTGTAGCTTTCATTCCTGAATTCATTGTGTTCAGGAGAATCAATCCGATCATTATTGAATAAATTATCCAATACCTTCGACCGATTTTCTTTGCTAAACCATATATGTATGGATTGACATTTTTCATTGTAGATTTTCACTACATTATTCTAAACGTTATGGTACTTCTTAACCATAAAATTCACATGTTTAGCAAAAGCTCGTTCAATATGCTCAAACTTCAAGTTGAGACAATAACTTTTCAAATGAACTCTATAGGAGTTTTGATGTTCCATCTTGGACTAATCACGATATCTTTCAATCGTATTGTAGAGGTTTATATATCATCATGAGTTCCCAAAACTCAATTAATAAAAACATCATCATTTGACGATCGTTTATAAGAGGCTCCTATAGGGAGTTATCCTCGTTAGAGTATCTCATAAGATAACATTTCTCTTTTTATTAACATGTGCATGCTTATGATGTGAAATAAATTTCTAAATAACATATTCTAAAACAATGCAATAATAATAATGTATATAGTAAAACTAAATGCAATGATGAATTTACTATCTATATGCACATGATGATGACTCGATAATGCAAACTGTACAATTTCCTTTTCCAATATTCATAACTTAAATTGACTTCAGGTCAATAGTTGGACATTTAGTCCATGAGCTCATTTATAATCATAGATTATATGTCGACAATCAAAATTGGACTTACTTATAAGATCCCTATTTTCTAGTCCATTAATTTCCGCGCGCAAATGCATATCGGTTCCTTAAATATATCGATATAATTTCAATATCTCGTGATATTGTCAGTACTGATCAATGATATTTGAATATATTTGGTACCATTCCTTTTCTATATAGGCCATCTATTATCATTCAGATATTTATGTCACTTCCGGGACATCTAAATTTCTTTACTCCATATATGTGAGTACCAACTGCCCAAACTTGCCATTTTCTTATTACTTGAAATATGTGAACCGATATGACTCTCATACTGTATTTCACGTGTGCTTTATTGTTCAAATTGGCAAGAATCTAATTTTCATTACATATATTTTCTATGACTAATGTATAGCTCGCTATACCACATATAGGGCTAAACTGTCTATAATTAAATCATAGATTTCGATGTATGAACATATCACATTTTGATAAGGTGACAAAGTGGTATCATAATACATCTTCATAACCAAATGAATACCATCATTTCTAATTTCATGACCCTCTACTTGATGTATTTCATATTGAAAACAAACTACTGAACTTCTGGTTCAGTTGGGGATAATATACCTGTTTGTTTTTACCAGCTTTTCCTTATCATTCTCCCCCTAAGGTGGTAAAAACCATAACCACTTTAGGACTTAATTTCTCATATCACCGATGAGAATTTATATGGGCATTTTTTATATAATAACAATATAATGCAGTTGGATTTTTAATGTGCTGAATCACAATGCCCAATTTGGAGACTAACGATTCTATATAATAATCAAACTGTAATCTCCAATATCAAATATGTATACTCAATCTCCGTGTAATGTCTTGCCTTTAATAAATTTACACGAGAGAGTTTTCAGCACTTATGTTTTCCTTAGGATAAACTTCAGGTTTATCGAAACGGGTGTAATAAGAACCCGGATGGCCTTAATTGTCACATCTGGATCATTTCATGTCAAGTTTCTTAGTTGCCAACAACTCATGGCAATCTTTTATAATCTATCTGGCCAGATAAATGGTGTGACATAGGACACAACAGATGTCTCATATATGTAGGCAAGACTCATCAATGTTCTTTGAGGAAACATGACTATATTACTCTTTTGAAATTGAGATTGTCTCTCAGACGTTCTATGTCAATCTTTGTATACTTCTGGTATACAACTTCTATTTATGGAACTTCTAGTCCAATATAGGTAATAGGTGAATAGATATACAATAATGAAACATAAGGTAAAATCAACAGTAGTAATAAGATAATGATAATAATAATAATAATAATACGACATTAATGTGCGACACAAACCATGCAAATAGAGACATCTTCATATACTAACACACAAGCAATCTCGTCTGTAATTTTATCTACTTCTTTTCAACTTGAGTGGGTTCAACGTCTTGTTTATGAGGACCAAAATATTAAGAAACAAATATTCTTACCCTGCATTCTTTTCGTTAACGAAGGATGTAATACCATCTTAATAATATAACTATCATAAGCATATTAGGAAGCCTAGTAATAAAATACCTGATTTACCTTTACGAGCAATTGGGTTCCACTAACAAAATACAAAATTACCTAACATACGTGACATGTTTATGGTAGAATGAAAAGAATTTGTTTATCATATTTTTTTCTTTTTACTTATATAGAACTTTTAGCATATATGAGTTTTATAATACTTTTCATGAAATATTTTCTCTTAGGAGATATTGTCATTTCTTTCAATGAACAAATTTTGGCCTCAATAAGGCCACATCATTAAGCTCAATTAAGGCTTCTTTACCCCGCTCATCAAATGCCATATTGTTAGGCTCAATTTAGGCCGCAACATTAGGCTTATCATAATGTCATGTTCTCGATCTCTGTCATCGGCATGATGACAGAGTTTTTATGAGAGGTCACATTCACTTCTAGGAATGGATCAAATTTCATATCTCATTATACTGTTCAACTTCAGGTGAACAAAAATCAATTCGCAAATTCCCTCAAAAAAAAATGAATTCGCAAATAAATTTGCCTTTCATAAAGACCGCTTTAAATTGAACAACTGTTCATATAGTCATAGACGTGGACTTATGGCCACTAGCATTTATACGTGGACTTTTGGCCACTTATAATTATACAATATAAATATATTGTACTGATGAGACGGTGTGAAATTAGTACACACCTTTAAAACTTTAAACTTCAGGTCAAAGTTATAATATAAACATATCTGCTCATCTTTATAAAATAAATATTTTGGAGCTTCAGGCCCAAAATTATATTATATGTCCCTTTCCAAAATTTGTTGACCACAAATTCAAGTTCGTAAAATACGACCTAATTAATTATATAAAACAATGTTGATACTATAGTATTAAGTATTAACAATAGCTAATTAAAAATTTTATGCAAACGAAACCACTGATGCAATTCATATAATAAATTATCATAATCCATTTGTATATGCGGCAATAACGCAAGTAACATCTTATAAGCAAATATGCAATTATCATGAATTAAGTATAAATCTGTATGCCTTCACTGGGTATTTGTTATAATTGCATGAAGAAATTATGGGATACATTGATGAGTGGCCATTAAATATCTGTCTAAAAACTTGTGCTACTGTTAAAAGGTGAAATTTGGTATGTATCATGTATGAATGAATACATCTGCTGATTTATGTAATGTCGTGTACACCTTAGGTGGTGGTTTATTAATTAGCTATACAGTGGCATATTATGCTAAGTATTATTATGATTATACGGATTTTGCTGAAAATTGGATAACGAGTCAGACATGTTTACATTATGCGGCTAAGACAGATGCATATTGCTGAAAATTTAACACAAGCATAATTGTAATTGACTACTAAGTTTGTCTAATTGAAAAAACGTAGCCTTTCTCGTTGGAGCTTTAATCTAAGGGTATGTTCAAATTTCACGTTAAATTACTCAGATCATTAGTAAATGGAAAAACATACCTTTTTCTTACGGTAAAAAAATTATGACAAAACGTACCTTAATTAGATAGATAATAGAATAAGATTTGATATAAACCTCCTCCTTATCAAATCTGAATTAGCAAAATAATATAATAAGATCTGATATGACTCTCCATATTATCAGATCTGAATAATAAGTAATAGTCGTTAATTTTATTTGCCCAGCGGTTAGGGTTCGTGCTGATAACGTGTTGTGAAATATAGAGTATGAGAATTAGAGAGAGAAACAACTCAAGAGAAAGTAAGGGAGGCAGAACTGTATTCTTATTTCATTACGAAGGGTATATATATACAATACAATGGGAGAAGGTTTCTATAAGACAATATATTCTAGAGTATTCTAAGATATGAACATCCATATAATAATATTTCATAACAATTGCAGAATTATTTAAAAGTAAAATAAACAAAACAAACCTTTAAATTAGTTTCATGTGTGTTTATCTATCTCCATTACGTGTTGTACTCCAATGCATCAAGTGTTTGATTCCGAGCCATGCATGCAATATTTGTTGTTGGCTTCCTGTAAAAACAATGCAAATATAATTAGAAAAACTCATAAATCATGTTCATGGATGAACGATATACAAATAGTAAAAAGTATACAGAAAGCTTAACAAAAAGTAATTCTCAAATTTGGTGTAAATATCTGAATTATCGATTTTTATAGGCTTAGAGATATTTTAAGTCCGTTCCTACTGCTAATCAAATACACTCCCTTAAATCTTTAGCTAAATCTTCCTAATTACGTGGAAAAAATAGATCTTTAGCTAAATTCATGTGTGTATTATATTACTATAGATTTTAAGTATTTCGCAAAAGGTGGAGATTCTGTAATCACTCAAAAAAAAACTTGATAGATAGATATAGATTAGTCGTGAAAATGACATTTGCAAACGAGGATTTGTGCACTGCATTTGCTTCATGTTTGCGTATAGGGTTGGTTTTTAACTATTTATTAGGATGGACGAATTATTTCAAAAATAAGGACAAAGGTGCCAAATCGTACCGGTGACAAGGATCATTGTTTTTTATTTCCATGATGAAACAATGACTTGTGTGAGGGACGATTTCATAGTTATCACTCGGTGCAAGTTAAAACACAATCATATGTCAATCCATCGAATAGTCCTTACATTGAGTGTGATGTTGTGGCATTGGAAGAACTTTTAACACTTTAGTTAGAGTGTAGAGGTCGTAAAAATTTATCAATCAATAGGCGGGATCACATTGAGTGTGATGCTGTGGCATTGGAAGAAGTTGAAACATTTCAATCTTGATTTTTACTATGCCATCGAGAAGGGTGATGAGAGGGGATTTAATCATCTTGATTTTTCGAAGTTGAAGCATGATAAAAACTCAAATTAAGTATATGGTAATGGTTACCCTTTTCTTCTTTCGAACAAATGGTTCTGCTTACCTTCGTCCTACTGAATAGAAAAGTTTGTTTTCAAAAGTTCAAAAAAAAAATCAAGGCTAGAAAAAAAATGAGAATCAGGCGGAGCAGCTCAAAGTTCACATCTCGAAAGTATGAATTAACACATCACCTCTGCCAAGTGGACACCATATTATAGCACAAGAAAAAAAACCATGTATTTTTACTGATTTCGTGCGCCATGACGCCATTTAATCCAGGTTATTACCTGCACTATCAAGTATCTTGACGAGCCCTGGCGAATTTCATACGGCAAGGGAATGCCCTTCTACATCAGCTTTCTTCATTATTTCTCTCTACAGAAGCATTTCAGAAAGACATGAGAAGCAGAAGTAGGAATTTATGCCAGTCCATGACGTGACAAGAAAAGGTTTGTACATTAACCTAATAGAAAATGCTAGGTTACAAGGTAGAAGAAAAGGCAGCTTCGTAATACTAAACACACTGTCACGGAAGGCAACTCACTGATCCAAAAAACGTTGTTCCGTTCGAGTTAGATCATTCGATGGGCTAAATTTGGTGGAATGTTCTAGGAGATTCAGGAACCTTCTCAAGCTTTCCAATTGCCTATAGTATTCTAGAAGAACCTAGTGTACTCTAGAATTGCGTAGATTATTCTAGAATAGTGTGAAAGTGTCTAGGTGGTTTTAGACCATTTCTTGTATGCACTAGAATGTTCATGTCTTGAGTGTTCTTTTATCCCAAAACACCAAGACATCAAAGTGAGCGCGAAGGATAACCAAATGGGATGCATAACGAGCATCGATTCTTGGCTCGTGGGTGCGTAGGAATGAGGGGCTCAATTTTGGGCCATTTCGGGAAGCCCGACTTGTTAATGACGGATTATTGACGGGTGGCGCATGGGCTGCAACTAGCTTGCGGGTGCCAAGAGAAGTCGGCCAGGGACACACAGCACCCATCCCGACCACACAATTCATCCCGAACAAGCCACGTAACTCATGAATCATGTCTCAACATCCCCTCCCCAGCTCCACCCCAGCCACCTCAACTACCACTTGCAGCCACAATGACATTAGCCAGTATAATCACACAACCCAGAAACACTCGTGAATCACATCACCAACTCAATCACAACTCCAACCAGATTAGAAAACTTTCAAGTACTGACGGTTCATGATTTCTTGCAGAGTTTGAAATTCTGACATCTCGATTGGCATGATGATGATGATTCTAAGCAAACGATTATGTGATGGTAATCACGGTTAATTAAGGGATTCCAAAGTCCGAGTTAAACGAAAAATTTCAGATCACATGTGGAAAGTGTAACAGAAAAATGACGACATTCTAGACTGGAAACCTTCTCTCTTTTTACAATTGCTTTGTTTTTCTTTTCTTGCACTCACATAATGTACATAAAATGGTTGGCACTTAGGTGGTGGTGGTGGGGAGAGGAACAGATTGATTGAAGAAGGAGAACGTATGGGGTTAACTTTTAAAATTAAGAACAGGGGAAGGGGGGGGGGGGTCTGCTTTTTAGCTAAATCGGTGAGGGTCGACCAAAAAAGATGGAAGTATGGGAGATGTGCGACAGGGAACAGATGAGCAGCTAAGCACTAAGGACTAAGGAGAGTGAGCACAAGCGTAGGTGAGAGGAGAGGGAAGATACACATGGTAGATGAGTATTTTGCATACATTCTTACCTTGGCTTTGTACCAAAAGCAAAATTAAAAAATTGACAACCACAAAGAGAGTAGCACAATGTTGACAACAAACTAGGGCTTTGTGGCTGTCGTGGTGGTGGTGGTGGTGGCATTCATGATCTGATCTGGCAAAAACCGTAAGGCGTAAGCACAAAATACTGTCCTCAAACTCAGTGTACACCAAAGAAAAAAAACTCCTTTCATTCAAATTCACAATGCCCTCCATTTGACTTTGAAGTCCACTTTGACTACTGCTATTTTGGTACAGAAAACAGTGGTCAAAACGTTTTTTGAAACGATAATATTCCGTATGATATCAACCTTTTTTGATAAATCAAATATGACAAATTTGACATTTTACCTTCAAATACTCCATATTAGAAATATTTATTAATTATCAATACTGACCATCAAAGTTAAAAGGGGACAACTTAAGGGGGATAGAAGTAAGCTCACTGTGGCGTCATGTACCCTCGTACTGAAAGTGAAATTCTCCATGTTAGATGTTAGATTTTCAGTAAGGAAGGCGACCAAAAAAAGTTCTCTACATAACAACAATTTTACAAATCTAGAGGGGGCATTCAGTATATCAAAGTCATTACAGCAAAAGTATGATTGAGTAAAGTACCTGGATTAGTGATGTAACAACCCCTGGACGTGCCTGTTTTTGTTTGATAATCAAGAAAAAGGCATATGAGAACATGTACACTGAAATGACAAATCTACCATAGTAAACAGTAAATACATGCCTTAAACTGTTTCTCCGACCATGATACATCTTCCCATGATTTTGACTCCATTGATGCCAGTGAAGTGGGAGCCTGAATTGATTCTACATGTTGCACAAGTCTCAGGCTATCTACATATAAATTAGATGGAAGACACATTAGAAAATGGAAAAATGCTCCTTCCTAGACGAAGCAACAAAAAAAAATCTTCTGTTTTAAAACAGAAATAAAATAAATTGCTACGTGTTTGTTCGTATTTGAGTACAATCATGGGCATTCTCTGTTATGCCATACAGCTCCGACATGTCAGCAACTAATTATGAACCAGATGAAAATAACATTCCACACACCTCCAGCATGTCATCAACTAATTACGCACCAAATGAAATAACATTATACGGAGTACAATATATGCCCATTTTGGTCAACAAAGAACTACCTGCCTTAAAGTTCCGCCCACTGCAGAAATTTAAACCACTAGGCTTGAATGGATTGACTAATCTCCATAGACTACAAAGATCGAACCAAAAAGAAAATCTGGACCATACTAGGGTAATTAGCCAATCGATCCACTACAATGCCTTTCGCATCCCTCTCAGACAAAAAACTCATTACCAAGTCAACAACAGTGATTAATATTTACTTGTAATGAATGCCTCTTCCCAATTTCCACGTTCCAACCAAGATGGTGACACCTCCCGAACTGTAATTCCATTGCTCAAACATATCCTGTTTCAAAAAAATAAGATTCAAATGAGAAGTAGTCAGATACACACTGTATTTGAGCAATTCCACTGCGTAGAAGTTAGAAGTAACCCCATCCACTCCCAGCATCCTAGTAAGGAGTGAGGCACCCAGAGATGATTTTGCATTTGCAAATCTCATCCCACAAAAAGGCCAAAAACTCAAAAGGCAATGACATTATTCTGATTCGTCAAAGAAAATGAATAACAAAAATATATAGGAAGACAAGTTTTATTGTATGATAAATTTGCAATAAAAAAAGACTGGAAAAGTCAGATGGACTGGTGTCACCAAGGTTAAATCAATTTCCACCCATTCATCTATATAACCATAGAGAAAAAATAGGATATTACTATATTATCAATATAGCAAAAGAGGGCAAAGGGTCCTCATATGCAAACATTAATATATTTTTGTATGACAATTCTTAAAATTATGATTAATATAAAATTTATCAACAACATTATGAGATACATCAAGTACACTCCGCAGCTACTACTTTTACTTTCACTACTATTGATGTTATTAGTTACTTTCACTAATTTTTCTGTCATTATTGTTATTTTCACTACTATGATTGTGAGTTTGTGACACTAATCCCCTATCTACTAAAAGAATAGGTGTTTTCACAACTTTTCCCTTCAAAAAGCATCTTTTTAAATACGGAAGCTAATTACAATTAAGTGCATTCACCAAATAAGGAAACCAATAATTATAACTTATTTCATTAAATTATTATCTTTTCATTAAAATTAAATTCTTCATCAAACTATATTATTTTAATTAAACTTAAAACTATAATATTTTAACTAAAATATAAATAAAATTTATATAAAACTATAAATTGTTAGATCTTTTATTGATGTTATTATTTGAGAATGACTTGAACCATCTATAATATGTATAAAACAAAATTGTCAATCGTTATTATTAATTTTGTGCAAAAAAAAATTATAAATGGAAATCATTAGCTTTGCGGTATAAAAATATTTTCTGTGAAATACAATCTAGCACATTACTCAATTCTCTTGAATACTTTTTACTTCCAAACTTTTTTCTCAAAGTGAAATACAATGATGAGAAATATGAACAATTAATGAGATACCAATATTATATAAGTAATTTATTAAATAAAACCTCTATATACCGTGCATTTATTGCTCGGGGTCTAAAGTCTAAACTAGTTTATTTTTTAAAAATGATGATATCATTGTGATGCCAATATGTTTTTTTAATAGTAGTAAAAGTAACAATAGTAGCAGTCGGGCGTAATAAAAGTGACAAAAGTAATGAAAGTATTATTAATTCTTCATCTCATTCTAACTTTCCAAATTATAACTTCACTATATAAGATTGTAATAATCTTTTCTAAATTAATAACTTTACTAATTCTTTGACAAAAACTATCTTATATTTAGGGGTATTTGTAAAAGACTACCTTTGTTTTCTCCTTTTTTGGGGTCAAAAACTACATGAAAATATGGCGAGATTTTGTCGATTTAGCGACATTAACCTATCTCACATGTGACATGACTCAGTTAACATCAAACATGTTAACAACAATGATGAAGTGCGTCTAAACCACAATTTAACTTTAAATAAGCAAATTTTATGTTTTCACATTTCAATAATAACTACGAACATCTACTAAACTTAAGCGTAAGTACAACATGACTTCCCAAAACCGGGCATAAGCAAGATTAAAACAGAAAAGTCACGTGACATAGGTTAAACTTTAAAGCCGGAAAACTGACCAAGTTTGTCTAAACTCTTAGACTCTTAGAGTGGCTAGTTAATGACTAAAAATAAAGAAAACAAAGGTAGTTTAAAACAAAAAAAAATAATGTAAGCTAGTATTTTTATATGTTTATCTTATACTCCCTCCAATTCACCATTTTCTTCCATATTTCCTTAAACGGATTATTCGGGTTTTCTTCCCTATTTCCTTTTTTTTGGGTTGCTTTGTGTAGTCCAAACTAGTTTTTTAATGCCAATGCGCTGCACGGATATTAAAATAATGTGTGATAAATTTCACAATATAATGGAATATGGTACATAATTCATGTTTAAGCAATTATGTACGCCGCATGACCAACAAATAATTCTCGTTAACATAATATTGAATATTGAAATGAGAATAAATGAGTGTTTGATTAATAAATATTTTTTGTTACAAAAATAAAACCAAGATGAAGTTTATACATATGATACTCCAAATTCCAGAGTTTTTAGATTTTGTTGATGATACATGTTTGTTTGTTTTTCAACTGGTCAAGGAAACAATCTACTACGCATAATCAACTCAATAATGCAACAAATCCCCTTATTTGGAATACCAAACTATAATTTAATCATTGTTGGATCAAAGGTAATTACGCAAAAATATTCACAAGTAGTGACGTAGTTATATCTCCCGGTCAAACTATAGACGTACTTTTGAATGTGAATCAAGCTCCAATGCAAGCCATGTCTACATGGCTGCGGCTCCTTATGAACATACACCCCGTCTCCAAACAATCATTTGATACCACCACCAGAATCATTCATTATAATGGAAATCATTCGATAAAATTGTCTATTCTACCCTTGTTTAATGATGTCGTTGCAGTATGTAGTGAGATTTACCTTCTACAAATTCACCATAGTTTCATCCCCACTCAACTTTCGCATACTATATCAACTCAACCCACCGCAATCTTGCCCCCATCTCCTTATTTGAAACAAAATCTTGCTCGCATACCCCCTATTTTTCTTCCCTATTCGCACAAATGATCTAAAACAACCTCATCCCTTGCAAGATTCATCCTTGTCTCCAAAACTCATATCAAATTTAATCAATCAAGTGAAAAACTAAACACCTGCCTCTAGAAAAATCCACCACCCAATGGAAACTAACCCTTACCCTCGTATGTTGGTAGGATTAAGATTTTACTTTGGATCGATGAAGTCAAAATTATGTTTATCCACATGATCTTTAGAGGTTTCTTGTTATTGTTCAAGGTACCTATTTGTTTTTCTGCAAGTAATATTTTATTGATAAAACAACCGTATTTCTGATCACCTTCCACAAATACACCCTCCTCCCACCTGACTATATTTACCCACAAAATAAAACATTGCAAGCCACTCTGATAAGTAGAGTTAGAACTAGAACTGAAACAACCTCCAATCCACTACCACTATGTTGTTAGATTGAATAAGTTTGAATATTATATATATATATACACGAACTTTGCTACTTATTTAATTTTCCCTTCCCTCTTTTCACATCCATTCCACTTTTATTGTACATTTTCCTTCAAATTTTATCTCATAATTATTGCCTCATTTTTATTGCCCCTAGATCACAAATTATTGCACGATATTCATTAAACCTTTCACGCTATGAATCAAAAGTAAGTAATTAACCACCAAATTTGACGCAGTCATCCCTATTCCTAATACCTCAAACAACCATCTAACTCATTATCGGAACCTTTCCCCAATTCGTATCTCCCTAAAATATATTGATGATGTGCTCAATTTATACAAACAAAATAAAAAAAAATAGAGCATCAATAATAATTAGTTTGCTCGATATAATTGAATAGTACCCTTTTTTATGCATGTAAATTTGTCACAACAAAAGCTTGTGATAGACGGTCTTACACCAAGTTAGGGAAAAACTACTCTACTTTTTTATGTGTTTTCATGACTTTTTTTTTTAAAAAAAATTTGATCGTTGCTTATATTGACTCTTTAATTTTTATGTTGTTAATCTCTTACAAACATTTTATGTTGTGAATTATCATATTTAACACATTTCCAGAAAATTGGATATTGCTAATATATCGAATGTTTTTTTTTCTAATTTAATAGTAAGTGTAAAAATATTAATGAATATTTTTCTAATTTTAATAAATTGTAAATTATTTCCCATTTCTAATAGGAAAATTATAAATAATTAATTATTTCCCATGTCTAATAGAAAACTTGTATTCCTATTTCTAATAGAAAATTTTAAACAATTAATTATTTTCTATTTCTAATAGGAAAATGTGTCTCGAAAAAAAGCCTCTTTTAGTTATATATATTGATATTGATATATTCATTCATTCATTCATTCAATAGCATGTGAGGTAGTGTGTTTTGTGTGGTCCAAATTCAATTTCTTATGCAAAAAGGAAAGGGGAAGAAAATGGTGAATTGGAGGGAGTACTGTATAGTATTATGAATTTTTATATGTTTATGTCATTCATTGAAGTCCCTGGTTTCCGGTGTATATATATATAGTATTAGATATAAAGATGTATTTATATATAGTATTAGATATAAAGATGCCCGTTTGCATTGTGTAAATGTAATTGGGATCCCCATATATATTCAAAAAATATTCCTTCGGAGAATTCAGCTCCAACCACGTAAGTACATAACCAAAAAACAATGAAGTAATCAACACGTCCATAATAGCGTCCCATCTTTTTTACTCCATACTACACCAAGCTCCTGAAATATAATGTGAAAAATTTGACCGTCAAACCACCCACCGCTGTTCACTAATATTAATCATCCTCAACCAGAACTAACGAGCCATGTGAGAATGAATGAATAGATGTATCCCTATCTCACAATATTTCCAGCACATAAACACACACACATTATACTAAGAGCAGTACCACCACGCTGAAGATTGCTATCAGTGTTAATTCTTCCAAGTACCTTTATCCAACAAAAGTTTCTTATTTTCAATGAAAGTTTAGATTTCCTTCATAACTAAGTTCAAAGCAGATGAAAATGATCATGTGAGCGATGTCATACAAAATTTGCAAGTGTAAACAGCCGAAGAATGAGCCTTCCAAACTCTACTACCAACATCTCGCGTCAAATAAACAGTTGAAAGTCACGATCATAACTCATCCAAGATCCAACTTCACCCATAACGAGACCTCACGTGTTCATAACTTCATGTGCTTTATCCAATAAGTTTTTCTTCACGCTTAATGTTCAGATTTCAGAATAACGCATATTGCAAGAAAAAGAAAAGTATACATTGAAACAACTAAACTATAAAGCACTCCATGTATCAAGAATGAAAAATATGTCAAATGGGTCAATAACATCAATCTACATAGTGATTGAAAAAGAGTACTTCCCCCCTCTCTTAGACATCTTGTTTCATCCAATAGATAATTCATATAGTGCTTGGTAGATAATAAACTTGTTTGTACTCCCTCCAATCCAATCCAAATGTAACATCTATTTTTGGGTGTTCTTCGAGGCGGCACTTTGACCGGATTTTTCTTCATCTAAACACGATTTTTTTCGACGAAAAGTTTTATTTTACGAAAGACTTTTTCATAACAAACCTAAATATGTTAGTTTCGATATTCAAAGTCTTATACTTTTTATGGTCAAAGTTTTCTAAGGTTGACCTCCAAAAAGTAGACGTTAAGTTACTCATACAGCAAATATCATAAATTTCTAGCACATACATGTATATGATACTTGCTAAATTCCAGGTCATTAGCCAACACCTGTATCGCACTCCACTTGAAGCTAAGCAACAAAGACCATAAGATGCCAAAATATACTTAAACAGATCATCCACATTTAGAAAGACACAAACACAAACATGTAGAGAAGTGACACAAAGGGTATCTATTGGTGGTTGTCTATGATGGAATTTCAGAAGCGAAGTGGTAAAATGCAGTAAACAGAAATGTCGTGGAATATTTGGAGACGAATTATAGAAAATTCACAATATATGTTATCAAAACTTCAAAAGTCAAGACTCAGACTGCAGCAAATTAAAACACTTGGTGTGGGACTGTGGACTAATTACATGACTATCAAAGAATAAGGCAAAACCACTTACTCCAGTACTAACTGGCGGATGATTCCTGGCAGGACACCAGCATTTACGGATGCTGTTTGTAATTCATACGAGTGCAAACTATCTTCATCATGTGACTTTTCCTCCTTGATGTCACTGTTTCCCTGCAGCTAAGGTCAGAAGCATACTTTCACAACACAAGAATACCAGCTTCAGTCATTTGAGGGGAGGAGGATGCATTTCACTGAGATTCACAAATTCAATAAAGAGGGGAACAAAAAGCATAGCAAATTACTTGCAGAATGAATTTTATTCAACTCTTCAGTCACTCCCTCTCACGCAAACACCCTAACATACACAAGTGCAAGTGCATTTGAAGACATTCCCGATTACCTCATCTATACTCCAAAAATCCGTGTATTAAAACTTTCCAACAACACTGCGTTTGTGACCACAATATAGATAAAGTTATGGCGGCTGAAAAACAATGCTAAAGATGAAGAAGCCAGAAGTTTGTCAGAACTCCTTACTGTATATAAAACCAAGTCTTGAACAATCTCATGCACATTATTTATTAAAGGGAGATTCTACATGGTACCCTCATGTTTTTGCATATTCTATAGTGTACCCCTCTTTTTGAGCTAAAAATGTTTGTCTATAATTCTTGGTCACGAACTCCGAAAACGGCATTTTTTTTTCAAACTAAGATCTCGTAAAGATGCTCAATTTGGGAACAAAAAATCGTTACTTTAGGAACTCGTAGCCCTGAAATATAGTAGTCAAAGTTTATTTGGTTAAAAACGTTTGACCGAAAATATGGCTTGCAACAAGTTAAAAAATTAGCAATATTTTTTTTCAAATCGAAAATCTTGCGAAGACGATCAATTTGAAAAGAAGAAACGTCGTGTTCCGAACTCGTGACCATGAATTATACACCCTCAAAGTTTTTTAGTGGAAAAGGAGTACCAGGTAGAATATCCCTTTAGTAAAAATGGTCGTTCAAATTTCAAAGGCATACAAAAATACAAAATAATGAGCGCAGTGACTGGTGAGTGGTGAGTGGTGACTGCTGTGGCAGAATGACGAATCCCATTCTTTCCAATGCTTTATATGAATCAATTTCTAGTAAATTTATACAAATTTAAAAGTAACCTTATCACTAGTTTCTACGATCATGTCAGCACTAACTTACCAGGCGAGAGACAATCTTAATATACCTCCTCCAGCACATCCTTAGATGATTATAAAGTTTAGCCGGGATCAATGATTAATAAAATCACATTATTGTGGTAACTTCGATGCCAACATTTTAACAAAATAGTGGTTCAACTAGTGAATTTTACAGAGACTGAACACTTACATGATACTCCCTCTCATTCAACTAGTTGTTTACGTTTCATAAAATATTATAAAAATGTAAGCAACTAGTGGAATGGGAGGGAGTAGTATAGTTTGTTTAGTTTATTAACTAAAGATGTCATAAATCTGAAATTAAATCATTCAAAGAGGAACCAGGGGAATCAGAAATATTGTACTCCTTATTAAGACAAAGCCTATACATTTATATTTGAATGGATCCTCACCTTAGAACAAACAACAAAGAAATTTGTTATGGTTCCTTCAAGTATACGGCCATCATCATCTGACAACAAGAGCTCAGTAGCTGATGGAGGCCTCAAATTTTCCAGTGGCTTCCTCAGCCTACCTAGAAATTCAAGTTCCAGAAATTACAACTCAGAAAGGCCTGAGAATTTGAAGTACTCAGCATTCAAGTACCACCAAACTATAATGTCGTCATACTTGGCGTGAATCAACCCTAACCTAAGCCAAATTCTAATTAAAGAATCTGAAGTTGCTTTTTCCAAATGTCTCCACATTGCCAACACAAGTTAAATTGAGTGACAAGCTTGCTCAATTTAAATGGTAAACGCGTCATAGAAAAGGTAATATACACATCCATTAAATAGACATCTTCTAAGTACCCTCGATTTAATTACAAAACATATAAGTACCAAGTTACCAACTGTAGGTATTTTATAGGCATATCAACAATTCATCCTTTAAATGTAATTACTTCCGAATTTTTAGTGAAAATGAGTTAATAATACAAATTATCTCGTGCAATATAAGACAATCTCAGGCAAATATCATTGTGTCCTGGGGAACAAGCAAACAGTAGAATTATAACAAGCAAACAGTAGAATTAAATGAACTCGATCAAGGGGACAAAAAAAGAATAAAGAAAATCAGAAAGGCAAACCTAGCCCAATCAGAGTACTTAGCTTCGGCAAAATCCCTCCTATTCCCAACCACAGCCAACCTAGCCCCATTTCCGGCAACACCAAAAACAGGGGGAACATACATTCCTATATGTACATACACGTCAAAAATCCTATCAATCACTTCACTATCAATTCTCCCCCTCAATTCCCCAACATTCCCTCCAATCAAAGCTGAAACCGCCAATTCTTTTCCGAAACCCCTCTCACTGAGGGCAACCGGCAGCGAAACACGCATTTCCTCGCTAACTCGATTGCGCAAAATGAAATCCCAGTTCGAAGACGGCGGCATGAAAAACTTGGACGAGAATTGAGGGCCAAAAATGAGGCTAGGGTTGGTATTAAGCAGAATTAGGAGGGAATTTGAGAGGCGTTTAAGGTGTCGATCGTAAAATAGGAGAATTCTTCCATTATCATGAGTTCTTGTCGTGGTATATGCACCTGCCAAAAAAACGAGGAATTCAAATTCTAGGGTTTATTGAGGAGAAAAAATTATCGGAATGTAAAATTGAAGAGATGAGATGAACCTGGATGAGTAGCGAGAAAAGTCGAGATCGGAGGAGTGTCGGCGGCGGGTAAAATATTACCGTTTTTAAAGAGAAATGTCGCCGGAGATGTAGACATCTTGGTATTGGTATGCTCCTTTTAATCCGCTTTTTCGCTCATTCCACAATTTTGTGGCACGGTCAGGGCCCGGGGGTTGCCGTGTGTTTTGTTTCATCTATATCTAAAAAATCCTATAAATACGTAACCAAAGGACACGTGGCAACAATTTACATGTACTCCGTATCTCCTCTAATGAGGCGCTTTATAGGAAAAACAAAGAAGTCTTTACGGCTCATTTAACTGTTTTACTTTACTTTTAAGGTGCAACCCTCCATCTTCCTCTTAATCATATCATATCATATATATATACTAGTATTGGTGCTCGGCTTCGCCCGGGCTACCTCTACTTACCAGTAATTTTTTTTTCATTAAATAAAATTACTTAAAGTTGCATAACCCATAAATTTATCATTAATATATTTTTCTATGACATATCCTAAAATTATGACGAAAGAAATTTTGAGACTAATTCACTACTCCCGCTGTTAATATTTTACTCTTATTAATGAAACAATAGTAATAACATTTCACTACTTGCCCGTAATCATTGTTACTTTTTACTTCTCCCGCCGTAATTATTGTTATTGTCACTACTGCAGCATTAATATTGATAATTTCACTACTCCCGCCGTAATTATTGTTACTTTCACTATTGCCGCATTAATATTGATTATTTTACTACTCCCGTTGTTGTTTTTACCACTCTCACTAATCTCGTCGGTAATATTGTTACTTTTACTATTCAAATGAGTGATTACTATCATATAACTATATCCAATGTTACTACAATTCTTTTCTTACTGATGAAATTACTTTTACTACTTAGGCATGCAATTTTAAGAGGATTATATATTTATATAAATATATTACATATGTGCATTAAAACAAATCGAAAGAATTATGCAATATTATATATTATAGAATCTAACTTGAATTATTTATAACCTACTTATATTATATTTTTGTATGTTAAATAATTAACATCTCTATACATCTAATTTAATATTTTTACAAAGTTTAATAAAATTGCATAGATTTTAAATTTAATATATAATTTTATGATGATAATAATTAATACCATAAGTGTGCATGTTTATACTAATTAATTATTTTATTTTAAGGAAATTGACCATCTTCTAGTCTTATATAAAATATTTAGGAAAATTGCCAAACATCTTTTTTCTTTTAGTTTCCTTGAAATTGACCATCTTAATTACTTATTTTATTTTAAGGAAATTGACCATCTTAATTAATTATTTTATTTTAAGGAAATCGACCATTAATATAATTTAATTTTAACCCAAACTATATAATATTTGCATAGAGATCCCTTAATCGGGTCCATCACACGGTGCTATTGATTTAAAACTATATAGTATAATTAATTTGTATAACTTTCTTTAATTACATTGAAATCCCTTGGTTCCTGGATTTAATATATAGTATTTATATATATATATATATATATATATATATATATATATATATATATATATATATATTATATTAAAGCAGAAACCATCTGCCACGTGTTATCGGCAGATGGCTTATGCCACATGTCATCTTCAGCAAATTAAAGTAAAAAATAAAGCTAAATTAATTAACAAATAACCCTTTAATTTTTACTAAAATAAAATGTCAGAATTATGGATTCTTATTTCTTCCTAATAAAATTCCCATAATACGGACAAGTTATAGAAGAAAGTTTCCATAGTGTCAAAAATATTTATTACCATAATGAATTTAATCATAATCAAAATTCACTAATTAATGATTTTTTATCAAAATTGAAGCCGTGATTTATGCAAATGAAAATATTACCATTATTGTAATGAGCGGTCAATAAGTAGAGATTTCATCAAATATTTGAAATCTTGGAATATTGTATATCAAGGGTCCAAGGGGAAGTTATCCTATAATTTCTATTTGACCATATTTTACATAATTTTCGCCATCATAGAAATATAGGATATCTAACGTACTCTATATTCATACTCAAACTCTACACCTCTTTGTTTCGTTTTGATTTTTATATTACTTTCAAAAATTTTATTTATATAATTTATAATGCTAATTTTTCTGAAAATGAAATGATGAAATATGTTTGATGTGCAAGATGAAGAATTGTAAATCTGTATTTATGCTAGAAGACTTTACTATGGACGTCAAGTCGTCAAACAACATATAAGAGCCTATACCTTCGTCGCTTATTCCCGTTGGTAATTTATTTACGTTTTAACTAATTTCTATTTTTATACTGTCAATCGAAAATTGAGATTGTAACAAGAGTTCAGATGAATGAAGGCTAAGGTAATAAAGGTAACTGTCGAGATGAACAAGGGACTTACAACGAGGTTGTATGGACCGAGATGCTAAACTTGTGCAGTAACAATAACTCAATCGATTTTAGAAAATGAGAGAGCAATTGAGTCAGAGCAAGAACTGTAGACGTAGTGTGTTTCATTCTCGTGGCCAACATCGTATGGAGCGGGATATTGTTAAGTTGAAGACTCAATCTTCGATTTCAGTCGACCGTTTAGCATTTCTTTGCGGGTACAAATAAATTGTTGCAGTAGCTAATAAAACTAAAAGAAAGAAGACTACGGTAATAATGTACATATGTCGTTGTTGTACTCCTATTTCAAACTCTTTGAGATTAATTTTTTTTTTTTTTTTTTTAATTCTTGGTTTCACAATTTCAACTAAACATTATTCCTTATCTTTTAATTTACCTTTTAGTTTCAAACTCTTCATGTTAAAACTTGAACATCAAAAGCGATTAGTAAGACTCGATGTTGACAAACCTTGCGAAGGAGCTGATGATAATGTACTCATGTAGCGTTTAATATTTCTAATAATTAACTCAACTAATTCATTATTGCTTTAAGTGTTATACTATGGGTATTGGGATAAAATAGTTTAATGGCTTTAATATTAACCTGCTTTTTTTGTCAAGAGAGGCTCTGAATTGTACGGGTGCATTGACCATCGAGAATAAATGTTGTCAGGGTAAAATATATTCATGTGTACTCTTGATCAATTCATTTTGCATAAAATCAAAATAACAAATTTGAAAATTTTATAATCTAATGTAACACACATCTCTTGGGGATATCATGCTTGTTTATCGGAATATCTAAGAACTTCTCGGATAACATTCTCAATGTTGGAAATTAATTGGTGATAAACACATCAATATGATAACCAAACAATCTCAAAACGTTTGGACAATGTACTATGATAACCTTTTTTACGGTAAAGCAGAGACCCTTCATATTTGCCGTGAATTTCACGTGACATAAAAATAGTTAACTAGCTTAAAATTCGTGCAAAGTTGCACGGGTATATTTATAAGCATTTTTTTAAACATCATCTGAAGTTAATTTAAAATATTTTTCATATATACGTGAAATATCTAAATATGAGTAAAATATTTATAAGCATATGTAAAGTGTTTAACTCCAAATTATTGATCTTAACTTTAAACATGAATAAATATTAATAAAATTCTAACTATATTACATGTTGATGAAACGAATTCAACATAGCTCAACAAAAAAGGAAACTGTAGATACCCAGTATCTGCACCTTCCGACAACCACCCGATGATGATCGGACTATAACGTGTTTTTGATATGCGTGCGTAGGATTGGCTATACATGAGACGGTTTAATACATTACTCGGATATGAAAAATGATTTCATAAATGGTTTTCTAACTTCATTTGCATTAAAATAACATTATTTAGAGTTAAAACCGTCTTCGGACCCAAAACCGACTCAGAAACCCGCAACTCGAGTTAACCTGAGTCAATCCGAATCTCGGATGTCAAAAATAATGTCATGAATGTCTTCGTCATGTCATTTCCATTAAAATGACCCTAATTAGAGTCAAAACTGACACCGGGCCAAAAACCGACTCCAAATTCAAATCCCGACTCACACGAGTCAAACCCGAGTCAAGCACACAAAACACCTATCTCAAGTAACACCCAAAATCATCTTATTAGGTTCCCATATTATTACACGATATCTCATTTGATTACCACAAATCAAACCAACCAAACAATAGATAGAGCAAAGGCCACATCCAAATTGAAAGGGACAGTACA
The DNA here is from genome assembly GCF_048544455.1 of Silene latifolia. NCBI lineage: Eukaryota > Viridiplantae > Streptophyta > Magnoliopsida > Caryophyllales > Caryophyllaceae > Silene > Silene latifolia. Next base: position 2,890,486 of record NW_027413827.1, on the reverse strand, counting down.
CCCCTTTCAATCACTAGGTGGCTCGCGCCTCTTTGGGGTGTCAGCTTAGCCTCTAAGCAAACTCAACCGACCTACCACCCCACATTTCTCTATAAATACCCACCATCACACACCACAATACTCAAGCGAGAGCCCGCCCCTTCCTTCTCCCTTAAACTTCTAGACCCGAGTTCCTAAGTCACAAAATCGACATGTGTTTACGACCTACCGATCGTAAACACAAGCCTTACACAATTTGTTTGGTACCATCGCCATGCATTCGACCGACCCATTTGACCAAGTCAATTCATCAATCAACGTGTTTTAATTAACATATTTTCAAAACAAAATCCTTTTTTAAGGCACTCTTTTAAACTTCTTTGATCGCGAGTAGTCACAACGAGAAAACCGTCTCTAAAGTCGTCTACCACTCAAACATCAATACACGTAAGTTTGAGGGTGTAAATATATCACTTATTTCATGTCTCTACTGTTTTTATGAGTTTATGAGCATGGACAATGCATAACACGATTCAAACATAGGTTAGACGAGCCAAAACCGAGTTTTGGCCTGAGACAGAAGCTCCTTGCTATGCAGGGAGGCTCGCGCCTCTTGTGGGTGTCCAGGTCAGACTCAAATGTGTTTGAGTTCGTCTTTCCTTCAACACTTTCTTTTATTTTTACTTCTTTCCTTTTACGGTTTTTATCATTTTAATTCATTTTTATGACAAATATTTTGACCATTACAAAAATCATCCTTGGTTCCTTATACCATGACGGTTTATTCCATGATTCGATGATATTATTGGTTAATTACATTTTAAAGGAAATTCTTTTCTTTTATTTACCATTTTTCTCATTTATTTACATTTGTAAATATATTAGTCATAATTCATGATCATCCTTGGTTCTTTATACCATGTCGGTTTAATCCGAGTACGGTGATAAATATCGACTAATTACAAATAAATGAACTTAACATAATTAGTTCAAATCAAACATTTTCCTTTCACTTTTATTTCATTTTATTTTTATATTTATCTTGGCCATATTGTATGTCACCCTTGGTTAAAATAAATACCATGTCGATTTAATTCGAGTACGGTGATAAAATGGTTAAGCACATATATTTTACATTTTTATTTGTAAACTATGCTTTTCAAACTTGCAAATCCAACAACGAATATTACTAACACAATAGTAATTATTCCGAGTCATGCAAATCATACTTGCAAATCATTCATTACAAAATACGGTTGTAAACAACCTTTTTAACAACCAGGAGGCACCTCTTGGCTCGCCCCATGGCTCGCGCCCCAAGAGTCTGCCTATTTCCATCTTTCAAAACCTGGGCAGAGCCCCTTCCCTCGCCAATAGGGTCGCGCCCTAATGGGGCTGTCTGGCACTGTTCTATCTCGTTTTGGTACTTGTCTAGGACGATCCCGATTACGGTTAACCCGAATACATGACGGATCAGATTGACGAGTTTGCATTTTACACCTTATCCTTTAAACACACTTTTTCAAATAAATAGACCGTGTTAAGCATCCTAATCCGAATTTGGTAAATGGATGTTTAATTTCCGTTTTCACATGCAAATCAATTTAAATCCAACTTTGACACCAATTTCTTGGTACATGCATAAACAACCGACTTAAGAAATATTCACATGTTAGGTTAAGACTTTTGGATGCGCATTCATGCATTTTAACCGTTTTATCAACTTTTGCACTTAAACAACCACGATCGATCAGTAGAGGCCGCTAACGCGGGTGGGATTGGGTGTCCGATTAAAAGGCTTTTTGTAATACCCGCCCTTTTAGGGATACCTTTGACCAGCGTTGACTGCCCTTGGGAGCGGGAGTAACCTTAGGGAAGTGTACCAAAACCTGTTTGAGCTGCGAGTAAGGGTGGTGCTCGATCGAGTAGAGGCTACTCGATCGAGTGGCTAGGGTACTCGATCGAGTAGGGGGTCACTCGATCGAGTATGTTGGGTACTCGATCGAGTGCCCAGTTTCCAGCGAGGGTTATATATCGCGTTTTGTTAAATCCGCAAATCACTTTCACCACTTTCCTCCTATCCTTCAGCCGCCTCTTTCCCTTCCCTTCACCTCAAAACCTCCATGGAAGCCTTTGTGAAGATCCTTGTGCTTTAGGGAAGCTCTCTTGAGTCGGGTAGCGGCCCTTGGCCTTGTCTCTCCCCATTAGGTATGTCATATTCATCATCCGTGCCTTTGTTTCTATAGTTAGGGTTTTGCTCGTAGTAATAGATATTTGCATGATGGTGATAGGCTTTGCTTGCTTCTTTGGATGTGTTATCCGTCGGCGTGGATTGGTGGCGGTCGCATAAAGGTAGGTTCGCCTACTCGGTTTACGAGACGTCTAGTGTGTCGGTCGATGTGATAATATTGCAATTGTTTGGTATAGTGATTTGTGTGTATTGTGATTGTGGTTGCGGTTCTTTGATGATGGTTCTCGAGATGCGTTCTACCGAGTGGGGTCACTTGCGGGAGTGACTTCACGCCCTAGTTTCGCCCTTCGTGGAACCCGCCACGGAAGGGGATGTGCACATTAATGAGCGGGGTTATCGCTCGGTATGATGAGCGGGGCTTAGGTGGGAACGGGCTGCGGTCCCCCTTTGGTGGTGGTCCGGTGGACGATCGGTGATGGATTTGGTTGGATTGTTATGGTGGTGGTTGAGACGAATGACATTGTTTGTGTAGCTGTTTATAGTTGCTGTTGTCTTATCTTGTCTCAGTACTGACCTTGTTTGGTTGTTTGTTTGTTATGTGTCTGCCGTGATCCCTTATGGTGAGCAGTCGGTCTTAGCAGGTGTGATGATGTTGATAGCTGGTTTCCGGGCAAGGTTGAGTCTCCACGAGTTATGATGGTCATAGCGAGTAGTCCTTGAGTTGTACCCTTTGTATTGTATTTTGACTTAAATCACTTGTAATATAACTTAATAGTTCTTTTATTGACGTTTGATAACTGCTTTCCTCGGGCAACCGAGATGGTAATGCCCTTATATGCTAAGGAAGGCCTAGTTAAGGCTCCTCTGGATATCGGGGTGTTACAAAGTGGTATCAGAGCGACGATTTTGGAACCTGTAACAAATGAACATAATGAACGTAGAGAGTCTAATAAAATGAACCTGGTGTATGTGTAATGGGAGCCCCGGCAGATGCTAGATTTTGGGTGAGTAGGCGCCCTCATTCCAAAATCTTGGCCCCATGATACTTAAGCCAGTCACATGGGAAGGGAAATGTGGAGTCCGTGTGTCTTCGTGTGTGCTCTGTATGATAATTGTACCGGAGCTACCTCCGTTTAAGTTTCGTTAGAATTAATAGCGGTGTGATAGTAATGCTCGGGTCGAATATAGTAAGTGTTGATGAAGTTATGGATTCTTGAATAATTAGTGAGCCTACATGATAGCTATGTGATGCGTGACGAAATTTCTCGTCATGGAGATACGTGAAAGCGTGAACTTGAGTGTGTAATAGGGATAGCGAACACGTAGGTGTTTGTTATAAAAATTTATTAGTTAGTTGTAATTTTTCCGCTGCGATATATTTGAAGTATGCAAAATAGATTGCTTAGAATAACATGTAAGACATAATTGACTAAGTGATTTGCGAAGTATGTAATTGTGTGATAAGTGAATATGGGGAAATTAATGTTAATTATACGTTGCAATTTGATGTAAACACGAGTTTGGTAATAACATGTAAAGTAAGTAAGTAAGTGTAATAAAATGGCACGGCTAGGTTTATACGTAACTCGGTGACAGGTAGACCGAGTTGAGTAATTTGTATGACGAAACGTGATATGCCCCTTAGTTGTTGAAGAATTGTATTTAGTATGACAAAGGTTATGAAACAGGATTGAATGCGATAATTAGTGTCGAATTCCGAACGTAGTTGGACTCGACACGTGGTGTTGTTTTGCAGGTGTTCTCGACTTACTTCGTACTTAAGAGCGAGCACTTAGCTATACTTGACCGAGTGCGAGTGCTTACTTGACCGAGTAAACCTCACTCGATCCACTAGGAAGCCAAGATATCGGAATGTGGGAGAATTCCTGCAGATACTCGACGATTTGGCTCCTACTCGATCGAGTAGGGTGGTACTCGATCGAGTACCCCAGGCACTCGATCGAGTAGGTTACTGTACAGTGATTTCTGCGGGTTTTCTTAAAACCCCTAATCCTCCTATTTCTACTCCTTATTCCTCCTTAACTCGACACTCTTACCTTTAACCACTCCCAAATTCCTTTTTCTACCTCTCAAATCCTCTCTTCCTCTTGGGTTAGTAGTAATTCTTAGGGTCGATTTCTTGTTTAATTCGTCTCCTTACTTTACTATTCAAATAAGGTATGTTATTCTTCTCAATCTATGTGATTTATTGCTTGAATGTGATAAAATAGGGTAATTATAATCTGAAATTTTCGATTCACATGAGTAAGTTATTGTTTTAATTGTTGAAACTTGATTCACATGCCTTCTTTACATGTTTGTTGGTGACTATATGCTGTAAATTAGATTAGAAATTGGCAATAGTGAACCCGAAATTTCTAGGGTTTCCAAATTGAAATCGATTTTTTTTTATTGTCTTATGATGATTAGATAGTAGAATTGAGTCTCAAGTATTGTTTATGGTATGTTGGAGGATAGATTTTGATGATTTTACCCTTAGAAAGATGCCTTAAAACTCCGTCTTAAAAGTGCCTTATGGGAAATTCGTGAATTAGAATTGGAAAATTGATGTGGTAATTGACAATATAAGCATAAGTTGAACTTCAATATGACAATAGCAACAATGATTGATGAATACATGCCACAATTTTCACAGCTGTAAAGACCGTCTGAAAATTTTGATTGAGTTGTTTTACATAATAGTGAAGAGTGATATTGATTTGTCCTAAATTACTCTTTCTCTTGCATTAGTGACGTGTAGTTTGCAATATAAATGGAACGACCTTTAGAAGCATGCTAGGATATTCAAATTGCCGAGTATATGTGTCCACATGCCAAACTTTCGTAATTATGGTTTATAAGTGGCTACAAACTGAGTTCATAGGATAAAAGTGAGGAAACTAGTGATGATATATGACTACTTAGCGAAACATCTAAGTTTAGTGACATTAACTATGAGCCTCGAGTATGGAATTGGTTAGCAAGTTAGTGAAGTTGCCAATTATGTAAAACTCAAATTATGTGAAGTGTATGCCTACATGTTTTATACAAATTGCCTGAACTTGCATGACAAAATTGGGAACTGTTGATAAACATGTACACTTATCTTAATATTCAAGTTTAATAACATGAACTATGTGCTTCACATGTCAAAATTGTTGAAAAAAATTTTATGTGTAGCTAAATATATAAATTCAAGTTACATGAAATAAGTGTTTGGATGTTTATACAAGTTGTTTGGACTTATGCCTAAAACAGATGCCGAGACTAAACCTTGGAAACCGTCAGAGTAAACGGGGAAGGGTTGATCCACTTGAGAGGGGGGAGGCTAGTGGACCGGTAGTACCCGCAGTCCCTGAGTACCCTTCTGTTGTCTTTGTTAACTTTAAGCAAAGAGAGCGTTTTGTAGCTTTGCAAAAACGCAAGATGAGACCCACAAAGTGTATAGACACCGGTGTGCTAGAGGAGTTGGAAATAGAGACGGATGTCCGTCATATATTCGAGACCTTGGGTTTTATTGGTTTGTACCGGCTGAGGAAGCACACTTACCCTTTTCTTACCTTAGAATTCATGAGTTCCTTTAACTATGACCGGCGGGTCGATGTGGAGTTGGGATCGATGAATACCAGTTTCCTTTTGACCATGGATTTGTTTGCCTCTCACCTTGGGTTGGCCAAGCCTCCCAAGGACTCCATCACCGACATCCCGGTGAGTGCGGCGTCCGCCTAATGCCTTGCTTGATCGGGAAGCAAGCTCCCACCGCGAGCAACATCCGATTAATGACGTTCAAAGACATCACCTTGAGAATCTTTCTCCGTTCTCTTTCAAACCTCCTCTATGACCGGAAAGATATCAGTAAGTTGAATAACCATGAGGTTTTACTGTTGATGTCGTACCTCAATCCGGAGCAGGCCAAGAAAGTGGTCTTTAATGCTCCTTCCATAGTTTGTCTTTGCTCTTGCCTTGATGGCTTCCTCTACTTCTCGGTACTGATTTGAAATATGGTGCCATTGCCACTCGGTTAGCTGAAAAGCTAACCTCCTTTGAGGCTTCTTCAGCGTACGTACCCCTAGCTACCCCTGTGCCTACCATGGATCGTGAGTACTATCTCGATCTGAAATGGTTGAGAACCTTAGCTGACGGTAGCCTAGCATGGAGAGTACATGGCATGAGTTGGATGAAGATTCCAGCTCCTGAGCACCTCCCAGCCACAGAGCCCTTGGAGCCGGCAGTGGTGACTGTGGATGGGGACGACGAGGAGGAGGAGGAGGAGGATGAGGACACACCCCGCCAGCTGCAGACCTACCTCATTGATGGCACGATCCTCCAGGAGATGCCGGAGCCGACGAAGGGCGAGAATGCGGAAGTTCAGAGGGCGGAGAGACCCAGAGTGGTGAGGGGACCCCGTCGAGTGAGGGAGAGGGCCCCGGAGGCTAGGCCACAGCCGGTGGTACCGCCACAGCCGCAGCAGCCCTTCCCATGCTACCCATACCTTGATACCCCGGAGACGCGATCCAGTTACCTGGCGGAGAGAGTGTCATCTACCTTGACACTCCGGAACATGCACGAGGTGGCGTACTCTCAGGGGATAGGGACCGAGGGACCGCATCCAGTTTGGTGGAGTGGGGTTGGGAACTACTCGGGGGTTTTCCATGCCTACGGGGTAGATCAGTCGACATGGGGAGCACCTCAGTCCTTTCCTTATGGAGGCTTGACGCCTTGGTACGTGGGCCCGGGAGCAGGAGCAGGGGGTGATGCGGGAATAGGTTCATCTGGAGGTGGTGGCGGTGATGATGAGGTGATGTTCGAGCAGCAGCAGCAGGAGTGATACTACTTGTTTTTATCTTCGTTCGTGATTGTTGATAGTAGTTGATGATAGATGGTGGTATTGTTGTTAGACCTTGATAGTTGTTTCCTTTTATTTTGAGACTTAGTTGGATCTGTATGATTGGCCATAAGGCCGAATTTGATATTCTAACTGTGTGCAGGGTATTAGAAGTCGGGGAGTCGTCCCGACTCGATTTTATATGTCAAGTATGCGCATGGGTGTTAGCTCGTGACAGATTTGTGAGGAGTTGGCCTGTAGGTACTCGATAGAGTGCCCCGTACTCTATCGAGTAACTGCAGGATGTCATAAGAAAAAGCATTCTGATCTAGGGCTACTCGATCGAGTGGCCAACACACTCGATCGAGTAGCATGGCACTCGATCGAGTACCGATACTTACTCGATCGAGTGTCACTGTTACAGGAAGTTTTTGAAAATTAAAAATGTTCAAATGTTTTATAATTACGATTTTAATGTTTAAAGTAGTTGTGAGTACGTAGTAACACCTTGGAACCGTTAATTTCATATGTTACAAGTCGTGATTGAAGTTTTATAAGCATTGATGCGGTCGTTTCTACACCAAAAATAAAATACCTAGATTACTGCTAACGAAGTCAGCGGCAAGTAGGGTCGATCTCCACAGGGAGGCTAAGTTGCTATCTATCTGTTTAATTCGGTCTGTCGTCAAAGTGTCACGGGGTTTTGAATTGATTCAACTAAACTAGAAATTAAAGCAAAGGAAAAGAATTAACAGTAAAAGAAAGAAGTATGCTAAGAGTCGGTCCACCGTGGCAGCTATCAGATCTATTATATCAGGAATATTAAGGCGATTAGACTATTGATAAGAAGAGCTATGGTCGTCACCTTTCGGTCCTTAAACCGCCCTAGAGTGTAAAATGACTTAACTTTCGCCCTCCTCACCGCAATACCCTATTGTAATTAAGCAAGTCTTCCCTTCCAATCTTTCGATCTAGGTCGGGGTTAACTAGGATTATTGGTCTCCTGCATGCATACATTTGACTGGATAACAATTAAATTGCCTAATACAATTCCTATCGCAGGTCTAATCTATTTAATACAATTAAAGCATGCTACCACGGCTTCCCTAATCCTAACATACTAGGGGAAATTAGCTACTCATGATAAAAGGAGAAACGAGAGATAAAGAAATAACAATAAACATGACAATAATTAAAGAAGAAAATAAGAGAAGAAATAAGAGGAAGAATTAATACCGGATTAATGATCCGGAATAGAGAACAAAGTAACAGTGTAACGTAACAAGGGAAAGAAAAGGGAGAATTAGAGTGTCTCCGGATAAGAAGATCTGGATACAAATGACATCCTAACTCCTATTTATAAGAAATTAGGGGTAGGATTAAACCTAATGACGGAAAATTAGACTAAAAAGCCCAACCCGTAGCAAAGTACACTCGATCGAGTAGAGAAAGCACTCGATCGAGCAAACTCAGCCAGGAAACAGCTCGATCGACTAAGGGAACTGTTCGATCGAGTAAGGGCATAAAGAAACTGGTCGATCGACTTAGGCCAGGGCTCGATCGACTGATTATTCAACCTAAAGCCACTCGATCGACTAGAATAGCACTTGATCGAGTGATAATTGACTTCAATGACTACAATTCTCGTTAATTTGACTTTGACTTGTCCTTTTAGCTCCCGAAACACCTTCACGCATCCCAAGACAGCTATAATTCCCGCTCCAAATCTGCTCTTTCTCCAAATGCATGCAAAACGAGCGGTAAATGGCTTGATTTCGCTACTTTATGGCTCATTCCTGCAAATAAGACAAAATACAACAAAGTAGCATATTCGGGGCATTTCGTAGCATAAAACCACGATAAAAGCATAGAAATACGTGCATAAAATAGGCCAAAAAGACTATATAAAATGCACGTATCAAATCTCCCCAAACCAAACCTTTACTCGTCCCCGAGTAAACTCAAAACTATACACTAATGGAACGGAAAAAATAACTCAGAGCTAGCTACAAATGCCCGCTTAAGCCAATTTAATGCAAACAAACTAACACTTATAGCTAAATAGTCAAATGCAAACGAGTTGTAAGATGTTTATAAAAGTAGCTGAACCGTCGACCTTGCAAGACCTTTAATAGTGGACTCTCACGGGTCACTCTTTCTCTCATGAAGCAAAGGGTGAATATATATGTATAAGAGAGAAAGAAAAATAGTCGCTCACCTAAACTACGACCCACATAAACATGCATGCAACTAATATGATAGACAATTCTAACTACCGTACACACATTCCAACCAAACAAGGTCCCGTCACAGCCGAGGGCTTACAAAAATATGGTAAAGTGAGGCAATGGGTAAGAAAAGGCAAAACATTCATGGGAATGTGGAGGTATAGGTGATCAAGCTAGTACCTAAACAAAACCATATATCAACATCCATTTCCAACTCAATTATTGATTAAGCACATGCCCTTCATTTGGCATAAAACTCACCAAACCAAACTGAACTCACTCCTCATATGAAATAAGATAGAACATAGGAGTAGAAACCGTCAACCATTTTTTTCGAATTTTTCTTCTTTTTTTTTTTTTTCATTTCTTTCGGTTTCTTTTTTTCGAATTTTTTTCTTTTTTTTTTTTTTCTTTTCATTTTCATTCTTTTTCACGTTTTTTTTTCTCATCCTCCCTTTCTTCATAAAATACCAACTCCGATTCAATATGATATGAGCCAAACTTTTGATACAATGAAATATATACCGCAAAACAACAATCTAAACTAGCTTGACAAGGCAGGCTAAATTTGGATGTAGCTAAGGGTCAACTGGCAAATTTGGCTAATGTGGAGTTTATGGGTAAAAATGAAAGAAAGGGAAATTGTAAGCACCTCCCTGCATGTGACACCAACCACTAACCCGAATGTATGTAGGCAAAAAGCAATTGAATTTCATATATGTGCAAATTGATGATACATGTTATGCAAGGAGTATACTACTCACAATCCTACATGAAACTGGTCACAAATGACACCAGTTTATAAGGCTCTAATTCCTTAGAAATTATAAGTAGGTTGCCAAAATTTCAGGTCAAGTCTATATGTTCAGCTAAATTTTAACATTAACTCGTAGATATGCAATAGACAAGGCTAAAAGATAACAGTTCAATGCAAGGCTTAAGCAAAAAGACAAATATAGTGCAATTTCATCATGGAAATCGACCGTTCCGACTCAACCTACATGCTAAATTAAACGTGCAAATTTTTTTTGAATTTTAACAATTTTTCAATTTTTATGAGAATTTTATGCATTTAAACAAAAATAAACAACAATGCAAACATAAATAAAACGTGATAACATAAATGCATTAAAAACAATATGCAGACACAGATATGGATGCATAACCTCCCCAAACCAAACCGTACAATGCCCCCATTGTACCAAAACATGGAAAGGAAATGCAAACTAAAGGAGGAAAAGAGTAAATGCGGAAAACTTACAAGGTAGCGCGAAATAAGGGACCTCCCCAAACCGACCATGAACATGGGAGGTTGCTAAAGGTCCGGAAAACCGTCTCAAGAAGCTAATCCAAGTCAAAAACACTCGATGGCCGTCCAACAGTGGTCGATCGAATGAATGGGCGCTCAAAAACTGCTCGATCGAATGGAAACTAGGTCGATCGAGTGGTTTCGATTCAGAGCGGTCGATCGAGTAACATCTTCACTCGATCGACTGGATTCATCAGCAAAGGTACTCGATCGAGTAGAGAAACTACTCGATCGAGTGGATCTCAGCGTGTACCTGCAAAACACAATGAAAACAGCCCGTTAAACTAATTAGACAAGCAACTGATAAAGTCTATGGTTCAAAAACCATTTATTACAACTGAAATTGAAATAAAAACAAAGATAAAATCGCCGGGTTGCCTCCCGGGTAGCGCTAGCTTCAGTCAGGTCCCAGCTCGACCTTCTTTTTCTTCGAGCCACTATAATTAATCATGATCAAAACAGCTCAAGGCGCGCAGCATCAAATCATAAACCTGCGCATGTGCTACACAAAACAGTAAGTAGCACCAGAGTGGAATAACAAAATAGGAAATAAAAATGTTTAACTCTTTAAGCCGGACAAATTTCCTATGGGCGCTCCTAAATTTATCCACAAAATATAGAAGCGCGGGAGCAATCGTCAATACATTATGGGTTGAATTCAAATTAGCGATTTTGAGATGACATGTACGGTGAAAATCAGTTAAATTATATGTCCACATGGGAGGGGGTAAAGCATTAAAAGGACATGCATGAATCAGACGAGGTAACATACAAACAATAATAAAATTACCGTTTACTACCTCAGGTTGGTTGCTCTTAACCATGGAATCACTGATAAAAGAATGTGATACCTCATCCGTGCTAGGAGCAACTACCGTCTCAATCGCTTCTTCATCTACCTCCTCGGTGGAATCGCCAGTAAATCGCACTTCAAGTGTATCCGACTTATTTGTGAATAGGGAGGTTCACCGTAATCCTCATCATCGTCAAACTCGTCATCCAATATGAACCCAAGTGACGAATAAAAGCTCCCATCAATGGCCAATTCAGTCAATCGAGCAAATTGCTCACTCGATCGACCAAGTTCCTTCCGCACCTCACTCGATCGAGTAACAAAATCACTCGATCGAGTACTATCCTCCTGTCTGTCACTCGATCGAGCATAATGTTCACTCGATCGAGCACTTTCCTCATGCATGTCACTCGATCGAGAAGAGATGTTACTCGATCGAGGACTTTCTTCCTGTACAGCGCTGACATCCCTGCATACGTTTTGGAAATACGATAGAAAGTCGTCATCCGAAATATAGAAATCACTTTCCGCATTGGGCAACGCGGGTTCTTCATGGGAAAAACCGCTCTTGGCCAAGCACACCTCTTTTGATTTCTGTTCATCCAACCCAGCTGTTAACCGAGCAATTTCGGACTGTAACTCAGCAATTTCGGTGACTTGAGCACCGACATGTTTACCAAATTCCAGAATTAAGGATTTCAGCTCCGCGGTTTCTTTTTTCTCTACATCACGAGGATCTTGTTGCGGTGGCCATTGATGGGGTGGATGTGGCGGCACAACTACAGCTGCATTGTGCTCAAGAGGACCACATCCCCAAGATTTCTTCCTTTCCCAACTAGCGGGTTTCTCACTGGGCTTCAAACCGAGCAATCGGTCGGGAGACAGAGATGTCATCTTGGCGAGAGGGATCGAAGGTACTCAAGCCTTCCCTTCGATAATCTCCCTCGAGTCTGTCTAATAAACCCGTAGGCCTATCAAAACAATGCTAAAGAAAAAGATAAGAACAACCTCAAGGTACTTAGTCTTCCCTTGAGGCGAAAAGACAAACAAAAATAAAAAGGATAAAAGCGTCGCCTCCCCGGCAAAGGCGCCAAAATTTGATGCGGTCGTTTCTACACCAAAAATAAAATACCTAGATTATCGCTAACGAAGTCGGCGGCAAGTAGGGTCGATCTCCACGGGGAGGCTAAGTTGCTATCTATCTGTTTAATTCGGTCTGTCAAAGTGTCACAGGGGGTTTTGAATTGATTCAACTAAACTAGAAATTAAAGCAAAGGAAAAGAATTAACAAAGTAAAAAGAAAGAAGTATGCTAAGAGTCGGTCCACCGTGGCAGCTATCAGATCTATTATATCAGGAATATTAAGGCGATTAGACTATTGATAAGAAGAGCTATGGTCGTCACCTTTCGGTCCTTAAACCGCCCTAGAGTGTAAACAGCTTAACTTTCGCCCTCACTGCAATACCCTATTGTAATTAAGCAAGTCTTCCCTTCCAATCTTTCGATCTAGGTCGGGGTTAACTAGGATTATTGGTCTCCTGCATGCATACATTTGACTGGATAACAATTAAATTGCCTAATACAATTCCTATCGCAGGTCTAATCTATTTAATACAATTAAAGCATGCTACCACGGCTTCCCTAATCCTAACATACTAGGGGAAATTAGCTACTCATGATAAAAGGAGAAACGAGAGATAAAGAAATAACAATAAACATGACAATAATTAAAGAAGAAAATAAGAGAAGAAATAAGAGGAAGAATTAATACCGGATTAATGATCCGGAATAGAGAACAAAGTAACAGTGTAACGTAACAAGGGAAAGAAAAGGGAGAATTAGAGTGTCTCCGGATAAGAAGATCTGGATACAAATGACATCCTAACTCCTATTTATAAGAAATTAGGGGTAGGATTAAACCTAATGACGGAAAATTAGACTAAAAAGCCCAACCCGTAGCAAAGTACACTCGATCGAGTAGAGAAAGCACTCGATCGAGCAAACTCAGCCAGGAAACAGCTCGATCGACTAAGGGAACTGTTCGATCGAGTAAGGGCATAAAGAAACTGGTCGATCGACTTAGGCCAGGGCTCGATCGACTGATTATTCAACCTAAAGCCACTCGATCGACTAGAATAGCACTTGATCGAGTGATAATTGACTTCAGCAGCTACAATTCTCGTTAATTTGACTTTGACTTGTCCTTTTAGCTCCCGAAACACCTTCACGCATCCCAAGACAGCTATAATTCCCGCTCCAAATCTGCTCTTTCTCCAAATGCATGCAAAACGAGCGGTAAATGGCTTGATTTCGCTACTTTATGGCTCATTCCTGCAAATAAGACAAAATACAACAAAGTAGCATATTCGGGGCATTTCGTAGCATAAAACCACGATAAAAGCATAGAAATACGTGCATAAAATAGGCCAAAAAGACTATATAAAATGCACGTATCAAGCATATTGGTCACAATTAGTGAGGCGGTAATAATTTCTTGTTGCTTTATTTTGTATGCCCTTTTTACGATCTATTTATCGGAGTGGTAGCTTCTCATATATTTATGCTTACCATATTAATACATGTTATCAATCGGTGGCTAGTTATTCCGGTGACGTGTGTATAATTTAAATTTAACGAGTGTATAATTAGTGAGTAATGTCCATAATAAACAATATGGTTTCTTTTAATGTTAAGATACAAAATGCGTGGTAATTTGAGTGGTGAACTTCGGGGACGAAGTTCCTTTTAGAGGGGAAGAGTAATGTCGCGGAATAAAAGGTTGGTAGTCGTATGGTGTTTTACTTGTTTATAATGTTGTTGGTGGTTGTTATAATGTGGTTGGTAGTGTAAAAAAAAAAAAAAAAAAAAAAAAAGTGTAACGACTTGCTTTAGTTCTTAAGGGAGTGTGGTAATATATTTCAAAGTACGGTTATGGAGAAAAGCTATAGTACGATAAACCGCGTTTGCATCACGTTACCAAGTAACATGGTGGCATTAGTTGTACCACATGAAAGTGGATATGAGACATGCTTTAGATGTAGATGGATGATTGAACAGTAATTAGTGTATGTTGGAAGTTCGTGAGCGGCGATTCGACGCTCACAAGGCGTCGGATGTTTTATGTGTATATAATATAACGGTTGACTGTGATAAAACTTGCATGATAGTGACAAGAGTCGATAGGTTTATGTGTAGACGGTGATGATGATGATGATATGGGGGGGGAGAGCGATATTTCCAGAGAGTAGTGGGCGAGCGGGAAGATGGATAGAGTCATGTAGTTTGCGTGTCTTGATCGAGAGATAGGAGAGGTGAACTTCGGGGACGAAGTTCTTTTTAAGGGGGAAGACTGTAATACCCGCCCTTTTAGGGATCCCTTTGACCAGCGTTGATCGCCCTTGGGAGCGGGAGTAACCTTAGGGAAGTGTACCAAAACCTGTTTGAGCTGCGAGTAAGGGTGGTGCTCGATCGAGTAGAGGCTACTCGATCGAGTGGCTAGGGTACTCGATCGAGTAGGGGGTCACTCGATCGAGTATGTTGGGTACTCGATCGAGTGCCCGGTTTTTCAGCCGAGGGTTATATATCGCGTTTTGTTAAATCCGCAAATCACTTTCACCACTTTCCTCCTATCCTTCAGCCGCCTCTTTCCCTTCCCTTCACCTCAAAACCTCCATGGAAGCCTTTGTGAAGATCCTTGTGCTTTAGGGAAGCTCTCTTGAGTCGGGTAGCGGCCCTTGGCCTTGTCTCTCCCCATTAGGTATGTCATATTCATCATCCGTGCCTTTGTTTCTATAGTTAGGGTTTTGCTCGTAGTAATAGATATTTGCATGATGGTGATAGGCTTTGCTTGCTTCTTTGGATGTGTTATCCGTCGGCGTGGATTGGTGGCGGTCGCATAAAGGTAGGTTCGCCTACTCAGTTTCTGTAGACAGTCTAGTGTGTCGGTCGATGTGATAATATTGCAATTGTTTGGTATAGTGATTTGTGTGTATTGTGATTGTGGTTGCGGTTGCTGATGATGGTTCTCGAGATGCGTTCTCGGCTGAGTGGGGTCACTTGCGGGAGTGACTTCACGCCCTAGTTTCGCCCTTCGTGGAACCCGCCACGGAAGGGGATGTGCACATTAATGAGCAGGGTTATCGCTCGTATGATGAGCGGGGCTTAGGTGGGAACGGTGCGGTCCCCCATCTGGCGTGGCGGTGGTCCAAAGTGGACGATCGTGATGGATTTGGTTGGATTGTTATGGTGGTGGTTGAGACGAATGACATTGTTTGTGTAGCTGTTTATAGTTGCTGTTGTCTTATCTTGTCTCAGTACTGACCTTGTTTGGTTGTTTGTTTGTTATGTGTCTGCCGTGATCCCTTATGGTGAGCAGTCGGTCTTAGCAGGTGTGATGATGTTGATAGCTGGTTTCCGGGCAAGGTTGAGTCTCCACGAGTTATGATGGTCATAGCGAGTAGTCCTTGAGTTGTACCCTTTGTATTGTATTTTGACTTAAATCACTTGTAATATAACTTAATAGTTCTTTTATTGACGTTTGATAACTGCTTTCCTCGGGCAACCGAGATGGTAATGCCCTTATATGCTAAGGAAGGCCTAGTTAAGGCTCCTCTGGATATCGGGGTGTTACACTTTTCAATACGTACCCTCACCCCTTACTTAGAACCTTTGGATAGTGGATGGCCTTATCCAGGGCATACGAGAGTCATTTTAGGCATAGAATGCTAAAAGGGGGACGAGTACTTATCTTTAATACCTATGTCAAACACCGCTTTTTGCCTTGGTTGACCTTGGTATAAAGTGGATTTCGAACGGGTTCCAAGCATCCCATAAATGCTTAGTGGCGAATCTGAACATCTCTGCATCGTTTCGAGACCTTTACCGAGACGAAACCGACCGATCTAAAGCGATCCGGTCGAAAGCATTTTTACGTCACCGAGCGTGGCTTTCAGACCGCTGCATGTCCACAATTTGGCGAGGCGTGCAGGTGGCCCGTGACTCGGACCGGTAGGCGGCTCTCGCCTACAGACCGGCTTGTGGCCCATGTCCACAGATTGGCGACTCCGCTGGGGATAACTAGGACACTTGTGTCTTTGTGATCCTTAGAGGTGAAACTCGAACGAGGTCGTGGTTAAAGTGCATTAATTGATATTACGGTCATAAGTCGGGTTCCTTGTCCGGGCCCACAACCTAACCTTTATCGACCAATTGGCTCGTCTCGTCGGCGTGAGTTTTCTCATCCCCGCGTTTCGAATCCCGATTGAGTCAAGCATACCATTGACGTTACACATTTCTGTTTCGTTAAAGAGCTTTCATCACCTTCGAGCACGAGGCTAGGGCACCCTCCTTACACATTTTGTTTGGATTGATATCCCTCTCGAAAATAGGGGTTTGATTGCTTGGTGTATAACCCACCCTTTTAAGCCAAAACCCGTGTCAGCATTATGCATAATATAATAAACTGTGAGTGCTTATGTGTTATATGATCATAAGTCATTCCGTGTCATTTTCAAACTTTCAAAAACACATTTTTGCGCCGTTATAATGGCCGTTTCAAACCTCGGTCTTTCGCCGACCGTTTCAAACAAAACGCCTTTCTAGGCCGTCGTAATGACGACTTTCAAAACCGGTTTTCTACAACCGTTTCAAAAAACACCTTTTTGCGCCGTTATAATGGCCGTTTCAAACCTCGGTCTTTCGCCGACCGTTGCATTTCAAACAACACGCCTTTTTAGGCCGTCGTAATGACGATTTTCAAACCCGGTTTTCTATAATCATTTCAACACGCCTTTCTAGGCCGTCGTAATGACGACTTTCAAAACCGGTTTTCTACAACCATTTCAAAAACACATTTTGCGCCGTTATAATGGCCGTTTCAAACCTTGGTCTTTCGGCGACCGTTGCAAACCTTTTTAGGCTGTCGTAATGACGATTATCAAACCCGGTTTTTATAACCACTTCAAAACACCTTTTTATGCCGTTATAATGGCCATTTCAAAACCCGGTTTTTATAACCATTTCAAATGCACCCTTTTGTGCCGTCGTAATGACGATTATAAACCTTGGTTTTCACAAACCATTTCAAAATACCCTTTTACGTCGTCATAATGGCCGTTTCAAACCTCGGTCCCTCGCCGACCATCGCATTCTCAAAGCGCCCTTTTACGCCGTCGTAATGACAAATTCTACCCTCGAATTTTCAAAATTCGAAATCGGTTTTCCAACAAAAACGTTTTTTCAAACCGTCGTAATGACGATTTCAAGCCGTGCAACTTTCCAAATTTCAAATCTCGTTTTCGAAATCAAATTTGGCTTTTCCAAGCCGTCGTAATGACGATTTCGATTTTCACACTTTTCGATTTGCACACCGTCTTTCAAAGGTTAAAATGGTTTGCTAACTCGTCGTAATGACGAATTCAATCCTCAAATTCTCCAATTTCAAATCAATGAAAACAATTTAAACTATTTCCAAATTTCAAATCAAGACTCAATCATTTGAAAACAAATTTAACCATTTTCAAATTTCAATTCAAAATCAAATCTTTGAAGAGAAATTTAACCGTTTTCAAATTTCAAATTCAAAATCAAATCTTTGAAAACAAATTTAACCGTTTTCAAATTTCAAATCCAATTTCAAATCTTTGAAAACAAATTTAACCGTTTTCAAAATTCAAATTCAAAATCAAACCATTTGAAAACAAATTTAACCGTTTTCAAATTTCAAATCCAACTTCAAACCATTTGAAAACAAAATTAACCGTTTTCAAATTTTAAATTCAAAATTAAATCTTTGAAAACAAATTTAATCGTTTTCAGATTTCAAATCAAAACTCAATCTTTGAAAACAAATTTAACTGTTTTCAAATTTTCAACCCAATTTTATATCCTTTGAAAACAAATTTAACCGTTTTCATGGCCATTATGATGACGATTCCAAATTCTTCAGTTCTCGATTTTCAAATCCGTGATTCGAAATTTCAAAAATCGTCTTCGGAAACAACACATTGTTTTCAGAGCCACCGCAGTCTCAACTTAAACCGTCTTTTGAAAACAAACCTAAGACAACCCTTTCAACTGGCCGACCTTCTAAAGATCCCTACTCTTCGGAAGCCGTTCACAAAACGACAAATGAATCTTTTTGAAAATTTCTATTTTCGAACATATCAGTCCACCTTTCTGATTTAGCCTCGAGTCGATTAGAGTTCAGTCGATTTCAAGCCCAGTCTTCTAGGACTCTAGATAACGTCGAGTCTCTGCCGAAGTTAATACCTATCTTCTGGTCTAGGTCGTGTCGCCTAATTGTCGAGACATCTTCAATGGCATTAGCAGAGTCAAAACCTCTCGTGTATTAAACCCGTCTTTTCCCTACATTACGGGTCAAAGGTCAAGTTTCTGTACATGTCTTGTCCAACGGCGTCACGTCAGCAACAAACCTCTTAACTAAGTCAGAAGTCGTCTGTCTAGGCATCACTATGCCAAAGTCGACACTCGAGTCTAAGTTCAAAGTCATGCACCACGAGTTCAAACACAAAAAGTCATTCACGATCTTTAATGAACTCATAACCTAGTCACATTGTCGCGTCTCCACAACAAAACTACCTTTTGTACATGTGTGTCGTACTTGCCTTTGTTTGTGCAATACCTTGCCAAGATAAGTTATAACGCCTATCGTTATGTCAAATAGGAATCCCTTGGGTGCCACCGATCGTCAACATGAAAGTCAAGAAGCCTATCAATCTGCATCCGCCATGACTTCTGCTGTAACACCCCGATTTATGAAGGAGCATTTAGCAAGACATTCCCTAATAAACCGGACTGTTACCATCTCGGTTTCCCGAGGTAGTGAATAACAAATTAAACTCCAAGGCAAAATATATAATTACTTTAACTTAATTATTACAAAACCTCTTTTACATCAAATTACAAGGAACTAACATAAATGAAAGTGAAAGTCTTCTAAATGATGATCTAGCTACTAAGTCTTCTGATCCAGTGTCTCACGCCCATCAAGCTCCCAGCCTATCTCATAAACCTGTCAAGCCTGCTCCCCAATATTTGGATCGTCACAGGTGTTCACGAATACACAGGGTCAACCACGAGGTTGAGTAGGGAATACAATGAAACAACAAAATATGATATGCATGCTCCTCCGTCACCACCATCTCAACTCATATCTCATAACCCGGAACACCCAGCCATACCGATCCCCGGTAGACTATATATCGACCGTAGCCGATCGCACCTTGTTGAGGACACCAGGGCAAGTCCCGCAGAACCCGCCTGGGCCTTATCACAACATCATCTTCACCACACCACATCACCACAACATCCTCCATCTCCAATGCATATGAATGCTCAAAAGAAATTAATGCAACACAATATATATATCTTTGAACTGATCAATCATAAAATCATGTCGGTTACCAAATGTTGTGATAACATACTCAATACGATCAATTCAGTCAATCACTTTCCAGTATATGAATCATAACGTAAATCAACAGCCACGAAGCAAGTCAACGTTCACAGTTTGGTCATACGAAACACAAACAAGTCAACACAATTCAACATCAACGATAATAAGTCAAGTCTATTTCCCTACCTTTTCGCAATCCAAGCACACACAAGCAATCACTTATGATCCTTCACTTATCCATCACCTACATAACATAATTATGTATAATTACCATCTACTCAGTCAATTAATCATGCACATAACCTAGACTCATCATAACTTAATAGGAATATCAATTTAAAGAACAAACACGACTTTTCCTGATTTTCCTGCTCATGGCAGACTCGGTATAAAATGAATAACTAATTCCAGAAAATTCGAATTGATGCAAGGCCAATTGAATTGGAACCCCATGAGTCTTAGCTACAATTTATATCTAACGTGTTGTTCTCAAATTCCAAACTTATCAAGGGTTTTCAGACTGATTTCCAAAAACTGACAGAAACCGTCGCATAAAAAGTATTGATTCATAAAACGAGTTTGACAAATGATTCTTAAGTAAAACCAACGCCTAACTCATCTAAACTCTTTAACTTAAATATATGAAAAAGACCCAGCACCAATGCAATATCTAAACTATGTTTTAGAAGTAATCTTTCAGCTTCTACTGATTTGCGGACTTTTTAGATAGACGTTCACAAATAATTTCTTCAGGAAAAACTACACGGTGAAATGCTATCAATTTTCACAGGCATAAACTAGGCTTGGAATAAACATGAGTCTCTTCTTTAACTTTTTGCATCCCACGGCTTTAAGACAGGTAAAACACTCAAATAACACAGACCAACGAATCTGTAAATTGCTGTAACTATTCCATTCATTTATCTCATACAATTTATAATCAAAAACCCCCAAACCAATTCTAGGGTTACGAAAATTATCCCAATACTACTATAATTATGCTAATAATTGAATAAAGAGGTAATAGGATAGTCTACTTACGAAATAGGATGAGAATAGGCTGAGAAATCGCCTCGCAATTCCTCACGCGGCTCCCTTCACACACGGCTCCCTCTTCTCTCTTTTCTCTCTTTTCCCTGTGAATAACTTTCTTAACATAAATCTTATAACAGAGCCGTCCATAGAATCCATTTGACTCAAAATCAGATAAACTTAACTCAATTCCTTCAAACAATACAAGCTTAGATGTCGACTCATATTTCGTAATTTCTGAGTTCATCTTATTCATTTCAGTCCTATCTTTACTAATGAACGACTATTACCTCAACATCAGGATTTTAGTTGCACTTCTTTACTCAGTTATATTCACGGCTAACACGACTACAGCCTTTAATGGGAGACCTTTTAGATAGTACACATTCCCTGGTGACGTCTCAGCAAAGCATACGATTCGTACCATGATGTAAAGCAAGTAACTACAAATTAACTGTGTTCAATCAAAATTTTACCTCTTTATTACAGATCTATTTATCACGGGTTGCATGGTCACACAAAAGTATAAGTACCAACTCAATCACATGTTAAATTTTAAAACGATTTATCACGTCATAAGAACTAGACAAGAGTCTAACCATATAGTCAATATAAGAAGATTATTAGTTTAGATCGGAGGCACATTATAAAATTCCCCGTTAAACTCCTTACGGAACCATCGACTGTGCGTCATGAGTAATTAACTTAATAATGTAGAAGTCAAACAACTGAAATTACAATTGAGTATTAATGGTTATATGATTCACAATAACAACAAAATTACTTCCATATCACACATATGTTTAACATTTTAGCAACCATACCATTCAATTGTATCCATCAACTCAATATAATTCATTTTCAAAGAAAATAAAAGATATCGCATAAACAACTTAAACATGTACAAATACCATCATATAACTTGTAAAACATTATCTATGACAAAAGATTAGCAAGGTGAACAAGTTCTCTGGTTTGCACGGTTTGAACAAATAGGCAACTCGCGGCTCAATTAAACGTAACTATAACGACTATCATTTAAACATACGCATAACATGTGAATCATCAAAGAGTTATCTCATTATAATTCATAGCGACGGTTCGAGAATATATTTCAAATATCGTAACTATATCGTAACTATATCAAACTATATTTCAAATATCGTGACAATTGCAACAATCACCTTAGCATTTAATGACAATACAACTATGAACATATCCAATAAGGAGCAACAACACTATTTTATTATCATATCATAAGTTTAGGTTCAACTGAAATAAATTAATGCAATGAAAGTAATAAGTATAACTATAGGCACACAGACTCACATAAAAGACATTAGAACTCAGATGACATCCTACATGTGTGAACATTTAGACATACTCATTACTACCATCCATGTGTAAACATTTGAACATAATTATTATAAATATTCATGCGAGTATATTAGAACAATCAAGTTAACATTTAACGCCACCAACTTTACCAAGATATGACAATATAGTTTTATATTTATATATATCCGATCACTATACAAATATGATGAACACACCAGAGATATTATAACATGCCAAGCATAAAATATGCAAACAACTGGACTCGTATAAAATATTTCACCCTCGATTAAGAATCAAATTAAGCTATTCAATTTCACTTATACTATCATGCCAACAATGTTATAAACTAAACTTTTTTTTTTTTTTATCACTAGTTAAGATACATAACCAATGAATATGTGTGCTACTATCATCATATAAGGACACTATAATTTCACATTAATAAGGCTCATGAAATAATCGAACAACTGCATGAAAACTCAACATAGCATTCACATTTTAAAAGTTATGATTCACGTTGTAACTTCCAAAAAAATCACGAATAAATAACCGTTCAACGAAAACTTGAGTTATATTACTTTTTATAACATACAGAGAGTTAATAATTCGAGAAAAGAATGAGGTCCAAAGCTCAAGAATTCAATTTTTAAAGGATTTTACAACTCAGTTGGTCCAAACAAGTATGTGACAGCAATTGGTCCGAAACTTGGGTCAGTTTGCAAAACTTACCATTTAATATAGAGACATCAAGAATTTTCGTGGCTTATCAATTTGAAAACATATGCGAATCTTCTGAATGATGGAGTTGGAATTATGCAAAAATTATTACACAATTTAAATGAGGATTTTTACAAAATCGTTGGTCGAAACATCACTGCACAGGAACTTCCTGACCACATCCCACTAAAATATTTATTACTCCTAATCCATATATCCTATAAGCATGAAACCAGCGCCAAATGAACACTAACTCACGAGGGTATTTCTCATAACATTTTCATCCATAGGCAATAAACAGAAAAGAAATGGCAGTAAGGTCAATTAAAGAGTAAAATCAAACAAAACGAGTTTCAGCACTAGGTCATTCTTTACTATGTTACAAGCTCTTATGAACATACTATGTATACTAACCCATCCCAACTTAAATCTCACACTTTGTACTTACGTAAACATCTATCCCATAGAATCCCTTCGCATCTCGATCTACTCCTTACATCTAAATCACGATTGCTATGACTAGAAACAAGCAATTCAATAGTGTTTCTGATTACTATCACAATACTATACTAGCATGGCTTCGGGATCACATAACCGCATATCACTAGACATAATAGCACTATCAACACGTCATTCACATCCATCCAGATAAATATCATCAATTCGCAATTATTTTCACGCTCACGATTACCATAATCCAACACTTCATTGATTATCAATCTGAACACGAAAATTTATTTCTCATCTCCGCAACATCATATGATCACGTCATCATTCATACAAAATACTTACCGTGACGTTGTCCTGCAGAATGGTTAGAATATATGGGTCTCAAGGTATACATCAACTCGATTATATCCAAGGTTTTCCTTCTAACTACCCCATTCACTCAATTTTCTCTTGGGTTACCTGGTTCAAAACTGAGAGGGCAAAAGAGCACGTATTAAGGGCGCCTTCTTAACCGCACTGTGAGCTCCTAACAGTTTATTCCCAGGGGTTCATTTTATTTAGACACATCCTACGTTCATTGGGTTCATTGGTTTAGGCCTGAGGATCGTTCGCTCTGATACCACTTTGTAACACCCCGATTTATGAAGGAGCCTTTAGCAAGACATTCCCTAATAAACCGGACTGTTACCATCTCGGTTTCCCGAGGTAGTGAATAACAAATTAAACTCCAAGGCAAAATATATAATTACTTTAACTTAATTATTACAAAACCTCTTTTACATCAATTTACAAGGAACTAACATAAATGAAAGTGAAATTCTTCTAAATGATGATCTAGCTACTAAGTCTTCTGATCCAGTGTCTCACGCCCATCAAGCTCCCAGCCTATCTCATAAACCGTCAAGCCCGCTCCCAATATTTGGATCGTCACGGTGTTCACGAATACACGGTGGTCAACCACGAGGTTGAGTAGGGAATACAATGAAACAACAAAATATGATATGCATGCTCCTCCGTCACCACCATCTCCATCTCAACTCATATCTCATAACCCGGAACACCCAGCCATACCGATCCCCGGTAGACTATATATCGACCGTAGCCGATCCGCCACCTTGTTGAGGACACCAGGGCAAGTCTGCAGAACCCGCCCCGGGCCTTATCACAACATCATCTTCACCACACCACATCACCACAACATCCTCCATCTCCAATGCATATGAATGCTCAAAAGAAATTAATGCAACACAATATATATATATATCTTTGAACCGATCAATCATAAAATCATGCCGGTTACCAAATGTTGTGATAACATACTCAATACGATCAATTCAGTCAATCACCTTCAAAGATATGAATCATAACGTAAATCAACAGCCACGAAGCAAGTCAACGTTCACGTTTGGTCATACGAAACACAAACAAGTCAACACAATTCAACATCAACGATAATAAGTCAAGTGTATTTCCCTACCTTTTCGCAATCCAAGCACACACAAGCAATCACTTATGATCCTTCACTTATCCATCACCTACATAAAATAATTATGTATAATTACCATCTACTCAGTCAATTAATCATGCACATAACCTAGACTCATCATAACTTAATAGGAATATCAATTTAAAGAACAAACACGACTTTTCCTGATTTTCCTGCTCATGGCAGACTCGGTATAAAATGAATAACTAATTCCAGAAAATTCGAATTGATGCAAGGCCAATTGAATTGGAACCCCATGAGTCTTAGCTACAATTTATATCTAACGTGTTTTTCTCAAATTCCAAACTTATCAAGGGTTTTCAGACTGATTTCCAAAAACTGACAGAAACCGTCGCATAAAAAGTATTGATTCATAAAACGAGTTTGACAAATGATTCTTAAGTAAAACCAACGCCTAACTCATCTAAACTCTTTAAATTAAATATATGAAAAAGACCCAGCACCAATTCAATATCTAAACTATGTTTTAGAAGTAATCTTTCAGCCTCTACTGATTGCGGACTTTTTAGATAGACGTTCACAAATAATTTCTTCAGGGAAAACTACACGGTGAAATGCTACCAATTTTCACAGGAATAAACTAGGCTTGGAATAAACATGAGTCTCTTCTTTAACTTTTTGCATCCCATGGCTTTAAGACAGGTAAAACACTCAAATAACACAGACCAACGAATCTGTAAATTGCTGTAACTATTCCATTCATTTATCTCATACAATTTATAATCAAAAAACCTCAAACCAATTCTAGGGTTACGAAAATTATCCCAATACTACTATAATTATGCTAATAATTGAATAAAGAGGTAATAGGATAGTCTACTTACGAAATAGGATGAGAATAGGCTGAGAAATCGCCTCGCATTCCTCACGGCTCCCTTCACACACGGCTCCCTCTTCTCTCTTTTCTCTCTTTTCTCATGGTTAAAATGAATATGGTGATAGGGAGATTAGGGTTTGGTTAGATGGGTTATACATATAGGATAGGTGCTATTAAGACGATACGGGCCTAGCCTAGTTAGATTAATTAAAACCCGAGTCACATAATTACCCGAGTCACAAATACACTACACGACCCAGCTGGTAACTCGGCCTAATATAATATCATATTAAAATACCGGGTATTACATCTGCTGAAACCAACAACATGGTCCTTCGACTCATAGCTACCGTGGAAAATTTGAGCACTTGTCTCTCCCAGGTTGAGGACAAAATGATAACCGAGAATCTTCCCTCTTCTGATATTGAGCAAAGGGTTAAGTTTCTTGAAAGCCGACTACTGGCCAATGACAAAACCAAAACCAGACGACCTCATAGGCCATTCCCTGATTTGGGTATGCCTTATGCCACAGCCTTAGAAAGGCTAATATCCAAAGGAAAGCTCAAACCAATTGGTCCAACTCCAGACCCTCTACCTTACAAACGAGGACATATATGGGACGGAAAACTGTTTTGTCAATATCACCAAGGTCGCGGACATGACACCGAGATGTGTCTCCCTCTAAAAGGCGCCATCCTTGATAAGATCGAAAATGGCGAGTTACCATTACCTCCCTCATCAAACAACAAAAACAACCCTCCAGAAAACCCTATTGGACACAGTCAGGAATCTTCCCTAGACTGCTCTCACCTCATCTCTCCTGACGATAAGAAAATTCATGCAATTGATGAGGATGGCATACAAAGCGCTATAATGATGCTCTCCGTCTCCATCAACAACATATTCTCAAAGCTGCAAGTGGCTATCGATGATTTGAATACCCGGGTAGCTAATTTGGAGAAAAGGTTTGGTAGTACCGAAAATGAACCTGACCGCCAAGAAGAAGACCAAACCTTGGTTCGCCAACCAACAGCTGTTGAAAATGAGGAATCATCTAATGGTTCAGAAACCCACGAACCCACCAACAACAAACATGAAATTGCCTCATCAAAATCACTTTCAAATTACCAAGAAACATCCCATAAACTTCCCATTGACAACGACAAAATCCTACTTCCGCCCGGGATTGACAAAAACAAAACAAAACTCAGAAAAACATCCCAAAAAACACCAATGTTGGAACCATGGGAAAACATCAAAGGGTATTCACAGATATGGGAATAACATATGGCACTACTCTGGGGATACTTGCTTCAGAAGGAATGCTCCAACCCATTGGTTCGACCTCGGACAAACCTGAACACAAAAGAACCCGTTTCTGGAACGAAAATGCCTATTGCCAATACCATCAAGGCAAGGGTCATGACACCGAAACCTGCTTCAAACACAAACATGCCATTCAAGATATGATTGAAGCTGACAAAATCATAATTGCACCTCTCAGTCAAGACAATCCTCTCGGATGTCTCAAGTCAAACAGCAAGGTTGAACGTTCTCAAAGGACATTCACTAGACTCAACACAACCTATGCCGCAACTCTTCAAAAGCTCATGACTGAAGGGAATCTACAACCAATCGGGCCCACTCCGGACCCGTCTGAATACAGGAAAACTCGTTTTTGGGACGGCAGTGCCTATTACCAATATCATCAAGGAAAGGTCACGACACTGAAACATGCTTCAAACTGAAACATGTTATTCAAAATATGATCGACAACCATGAACTGATAGCTTCATCCCTATGCCAACCAAGTGATGAAAACAACCCTCATGAACATCTCTTCCTGCAAGGAGATGAAAGCCTCATGGACTATTGTCCTCATATCATTCCCAACAACGAGAGTGAAGTGCTCAAGTGGGTCAATGCTCAAGACCAGACATTCAAGCTGCTGGATGTTGCGGAGGAGACCTTCAAGGAGGAAGATGATGATTAGGAGTCCGTATCTACGATTGAGTCTGAGTCCGAGTCCGAGTCTTAGGCTTTCTCATATCTATCCTAGTGTCTGTCCTTTTATTCCTAAGTAACAAATTGGGGGCTGTCCCCATGAGTCACATGTATTCATCGGGTCTGTGCTGACATCTTATTTATCTAAATAAAAGCACAATTTCCAACTATCATATATTCTTCAATTTACCATTTTCCGTTGACAACGAGAATTGATTTGAGAATTGATTTAAAACAAATAACATGTTCCAATTCAATATGAGTACACTCGAGTGACATTCCGTACCGAGTAAGCAGAGGACTCGATGTTGGAAATTATTAATCTCATTAATTAAAATATTCATATATGTGACATTTTAAATTAGTCATAAAATTAAAACTAGATCTTATACATGCAAACATAAATAAGTATAGAGAAGAAATCGTCTTTCTTACTATGGAATTTCGGATTAAGGGGCACAAGTAAGATCTCATTCTTACTTGTTCTTGAGCTTTCCTTATATGGATGAACAAAGATTCAAGCTTAGAATCCCTCCCAAAGATGAATACCCAAGATAACCTCTTAAAAGACTAATATTATTTGAACTAGAACAATATCAATCTTACTAAAAATTGACCCAAAATATTTGTTTTGGTCTCTTGTAATTTTCGATCAAGAGAAAGGATTTTTGGAGTTTTTATCTCTCTAAACTTCTCTAAGTTTTGGTTGTGTGAAATAATGAATAATACACTAGAGAATATATTAGTGTATGTAACAATATAAATTGTAGAAAACCCTTGGCCTTTTCTCTAGGGAAAACCGGGTATGGGGGGGTGGCAAGGGCCAATGCATGACCAAGATACTCTTCACAAAAGCAACTAGGTGTGCATGGCTATCAATTAGGTTTAATGATTATGCTTCTTATATAATATAAAACATAATACAAACCCCAACCCACCCCATATAATTTCGGTACATATGTTGTAAAATGGAAAGTCTATTTTACAATTTATTTGTCAATTTGTCACATGTAACATGTTCCTTGACATTATGTGTATAAAATGTATTTTTAACAATTAAAAATCAACATATTAATAAAATATGTCACTTATTAAAATTAACCTAGTAATTCATAATTACTTGTACCGTAATGGGTTTCCGAATCATAAATTACAACATTCTGTATTTATAATAATTTATTCATTCCGTCTCAATTGTTTCCGTAAACAATAATTTTATCTAAGTAATAAAACAATTTGATTACTTAGACCGTATCTTATTTAATCGAATTACAATAAGATACGTCAATAATACTCACAAAATCGTCCGTCAATTTTAAGCAATTTAATTAACCCGTATCGACATACGATCAATTAAATAATCAATTAAGAGTGTTACCCTTTAGGTATGACCTAAGGGGATCAATGGATCACCACCGTCGCACTACGTAATGTCAAACTCTAGTCAGCCAATCATTACCGATATGTGTGGACCAGTTGACTGTAAAATATTACTTCCCACATGTATTCTTAAATATGATATTTAAACATGTGATCATCATGATCGACAGTTGTGATCGCATTATTGTCGGAGGACACTTATTCCAACAATCTCCCACTTGTCCTCGACAAGTGTGCGTCACCAATTCTCTTGTCCTATTACTATCTCCCACTCAATGCAAGGTATCTTTCGGGTCGTACTTGCAAGTGATCATATCGAGAGTGGTTTCCTCGATCTGGAGAATAACTGATTGACCGGAATTATCTACCATAGATACCTTCCGAGCGTGGCCACGCATTTCCAGTTCATTACTCCTCGAGTGGCCCTGAGATATTGTTATAACCCTGACAAGGGGTGGACAATTCCTATCGCACTTATTCCCTTCGACTAGCCACAGCCATCATAACCCAAAATATGCCCATTTGACCCCATTTACGAAGGTCGTAGTAACATAAATCAAAGTTAATCTGAAACTGTGCCACCTTAGGCGAACAGTCTTTAGTCAAAAGAATCGACTCATTAGAATAATATAGTAGCTCTCGCCACGACCAGGCTATATAAATTTTCCAGAACTCTATAAGCGGTCATAAGGCCCGACAAAGTGTTCCTAACAGTCTGCCTATGTGATCGACTAGTCATCTCACATGACTCCATGGCACTTGAACTTGCCATAAATCGCATCACACTCTAGTCACTTCGAGACGTCACCTCATGTAAGTGACTATGGGCAAATAATGCTAATCCGTGTTCACTTTAACGGGGTTCAATTGTCTCTACAACCCGTTTGGATGTAACAAAGTATAAGGTGAGTTAATAATAACTCAAACGACGAATGTCGACATCACATTCGGGTAGTCAATACCATATTACAACCTTGTGATGTATATCGTAAGTGTGTAAACACTAGTCGATTGCAATAGAAGTTTAACATACCATGTGTCCATGTGTTCATACTTCTTGTATTGCACTTTCCTTTATATTCATGTTATCTATCATAGCATGAACCTTACCAAGTACACATCTAGGTTCCCAACCTAGGTTTAGGTTCTTTATCTTGAAAGAACTTTCTTGTTGTTTATCACATAACCAACGAATTGTGGTGGATGATATAACTTGACCTTTGGTCAAGTGTTCTACCAACTCGCAATGCACTAGGTATACGTTTTGTAGGGTCTTGCAACAATTGTCAAGATGATTAGCCTAGCACTTCTCATAAGTCCTAGCATATTAGAAAATACTAGTTTTGAGTAACTTCTTACTATAAAAAGTATCTTTTCAAACTTCTTATTTCTCCTTTTAGCTTGAATAGCTTAGGATTTTCATAAATCCTTACGTGTTTTTCGAATTTCAATATGTGCAACTTTTTGTCACATAACAGAGTGTTCTGTCAAACACTAGAATAGCTCATTAGTTCTTCTTGAGAATTCATGACAATTATTCTATGGCTTACCAATGACTCATCATGCTATTACGCATATGATTAATTATAGGATATGTGCATGATTATTCTAATGGCGGAAACATTAGTAATTTTAATCATGTGATCAACCATTCTTAGGTTCAATGAATGACCATGACTGCTTATGGTAATTCTATTTTCATCGATATGAATAACCCACGTTTCTCGTTGATTTGATGTGTATATCTCAATACCTATCCAACATCCCATGATGTGATTGGATTCATCATAGTCCATTTTCATCCAGAAGTGAAAACTCAAATACTTCTTTGTAAATATAGTACTAGCTCGTCATTCTCAATGAGCAATGAGATATAAATTTTACAAGATGATTGCTCCCACTAAATTCCATGTCTTCACATGATAATTTCAAACTCCCACTCAATTCCACATGTTTCGTAATTGACTACTCAATTGAAACATTTCAAGAATTGAAATACATTTTGCTTTGCCAAGTTATTAAGATAAAACCAAATATGTTCCCAACATATCTTTTCAAAATACCTATTTTGAAAAGGTTTCAATCTTAAACTTATGGAAAGAGATTTTTAATCTCTAACTCATTCATTTTATAATGATGCGTAGCAATGTCATTATTTAAATGTGAATTTCATTTAATACACGTCCTTCTCAAAATAACCTTTTCCGGAAGGAGGTTTAACCATTTCATTTTCATAATGAGGTTAAGTAATGACACTAGCGTGGTTAACAATTAACTTAGCTCTTGTAGATATCGGCATATCTTTCTTTGCAACTTTTAGTCATAAATCTCATTTATTTTCAAGGATGCAACTTTGTTTCATTTAGGCTCTTAAGTAAATATCAATATTGAAACTCTTGGTCATATGTTGTTCATAAACTAGCCAAATCTCTTGTTAAGACTTTTCTTTAGTCATTTCCTTTCAAAACTTTCTTTTGGTCTCCTCGTGTAGTTATCTTAAGAACATATTCTTTTGATTATTTCACTTGGTCTCTTTTGTCATGTAGATCTCATCTATTCGAGACCATAGATCTCATCTATTCGTGTATACTATCTATTTAGGTATACAAATCATTCTTTCTTTCGTAGATCTCATTTACTCAAGTATACAAATTATCTTTGTATTCTTTGTGTCTTCATTTTTCTCCCACTCTATCTTTAGAATAAATACACTAGATATTCAAAGATATCTTAGGAGACACAAATAATGATTTTGAAGTATAAGGAGGACTATCTCATAAATTGACTAATAGTTTTTGATGAGTGTACTTGGTAATTGACATTCCTTTAGGAGAGTTTATCAACTCAACATCACTTTATAATTGATCATACACAAGCTTTAAGGTTGTGGACATATAATGAATCCCATCATTATAGTTGTCTATTAGATCACTTTAAGTAGATGATCATATGTTTCTATGTGCAAGCATATAAAGACGAATTTTTAGAACAAACAAATACGATAAAAGGGGTGACTTGGGTTGCAAACCAAGCCACCATAATCCAAAATACAACCATTGTTTAGAAAGGATCAACCATTTTCATGTCGAACACGGAAATCAAAATAGTTCTAAAAATCCGAAACACAACTTAAAATAAGACAATAATAAAAGCCAAGCTTCATTGGTAGCTACTCCTAGCTCCTTGATGATTTCTCAAGCTTGCTTTTCCTTTCCTTTGTCTTTGCTTGGAGGAGGCCCTATTTACAATAAAAAGGGGATACATTATCACAACTTTGTATCAAAATACCATAGTTGAATTAGAAACATAAAAGAAAGGATAGTCATTTACCTACTGGAGTGATCTTTCCAGCTTTGATGTCACCAAGGTACTTGGAACAATTCCTTTTCCAATGTCCAACACCATTATAATAATGGCATTTGTCAAGAGGAACCTTCTTGGTTTTGGAAGTGCTAGCTTCAAAAGTCTTAGCCTTGGTGGACATGGGAGCTTGCCTCTTACCCTTTTTCCCATTCTTTTTTAACTTCCCTTTGCTCTTAGTGCTTATATTAAGCACGTCCTTAGGTGGGTTAACATTTAACCCCATGTCTCTTTCGGCTTGCACAAGTAACTTGTGCAACTCTTCAAGAGACACGTCCTTGTCTTGCATGTTAAAATTTACCCGGAATTGAACATATGCTTTGACTTTGGATAAGGAATGTAGAATCCTATCTACAATGATCTCTTTGGGGATTTCAACCTTTTGAAGTTTCAATGTCTCGACTAGCTCTAACAATTTGAGCACGTGAGGGCTAACCTTTTGGCCCTCCTTAAAATCGAGATCAAAGAATGCCGAGGCCGCCTCATATTGGACGATCCTCGGAGTTTGTGAAAACATTGTCACAAGTTTGGAATAGATTTCATTAGCGGTGCCCATTTTAAAGGCTCTCCTTTGGAGATCCGCCTCCATCGCAAAAATCAAAACATTTTTCATAGCGGCAGACTCTTTGTGGTAAGCCTCATATGCTTCCCTAGTGGCGGCACTCGACCTAGCATTAGGTTCGGGTGGAGAGGCCTCGGTGAGGTAATGAAGCTTGTCGTCACCTTGGGCGGCTAATTTGAGTTGGGCATCCCAATCGGAGAAATTTGACCCATTCTTTTCAAGTTTACAACGATCCATAGAGGATCGGAGCCATAAAACATTAGTGAGAGGTGCGGCGTTGGGGTTTGGTGCGGCCATTTGTTATGAGAAATAAAAGTGGTCTACAAAACGAAAATAGAAGGAATAAAACATTTGTCGTTTTCAAAATAATAATAATACTCGTAAAATTTTTAATTTAAACAAGTTTTATTGCATTTATCTAGTGAACTCTACCCAACTTGATAAATGATTCCGAGACCCAAATTCATATTAACTTGGGCACGGGGTAGCCGATTCATCCCTTATCAATATAACTCGGTGGATTAACTCTTTAATCGATTCTACTTTTAGAACTCTCGGTCGATAAAATTACTCTAATATTTATCTATAGCCCGGAACACATGCGACTACGGTCACGAATACTTCCGTTGAGCTCAATCCAAATTTCAAATAGATGTGTCCATGATCCAAATTCACATTAACTTGGGCACGGGGTATCCGATTCATCCCTTATCAACATGAATTCGATGGATAGACATTTATCACCCACTTCCCCTACGTAACAAGGTTTGTACCCCGGTGTGGCCGAGCGCACTCCCTCACGAAATAGGTTTTCATGGTTTCTACTTTTTGGTAAGGCTAAGTCTCAATTGTTTATTTTAGCGAGAGGTCATGTCAATTTATTATCTATCACGTTTTAAGTGAACTAAAGCGGTGAACTACGATAATTGTAATTGACACGGTCGATAAACTCGATTTAAAATGCATGTTTAGTTATGGCGATTTAGCGATGCATGCAACATATAAATAAAATGCAAAGCATAAATAAATTCCTAGTATGGCCTTCCTAAAATAGTAAATCTAATAAACTATTACAAATTCGGAAACCAACTCCTTTGGTCCCTTGAACTTCGGTCTTGGCACGCATTTCAAGGCAATACTTTCTTTGATGGATCGCCTTCTCGAGTGGCACCATCTTCAAGGAACTCCGAAATAAATAAATTACATAATAAATTACATAATTTCCTATTATACATTTGTAATTAAAAAAAAAAATCTATTAAATTACAAAACGGTGATACGAGATCACAATAAATTACAACCGAATCGATATTCCCATACATTTCGGGTAATATCAATTAAAAACTAAGGCCATACACTACTACAAATCCAGGCAACTACAACGCCCCTTTAACAACGATTAATCACGAAAATCACAATAGACGTTGTAGAATGTATGGCGCGAATTTTACTAAAATTAATTACAACGGGTATGGTTATATAACCGTTGTTATAAGTTTTAACAACGGGTCACACATGCACAACCGTTGTTAATAATTTGGCGCAAAATTGACGCAAAGTTAGTGAAAAGTAATCACAACGGTTACGTTTGAAACCCGTTGTTAAAACTTATTTGACAACGGTTGTTGTTTTACAACCGTTGTTAAAACGTTTTAACAACGGTTTTTGTTTAATAACCGTTGTCAATACTTTCCATACTATAAACCACACAAACACAAATCACTCTGACCACAAAACACAAACCTTAATACACAAACACAAACACAGACAAACACAAACACAAACACAAAACACACACTTTCTCATCGTCTCTTTCTCTCTTTCTCATCGTCGCTTTATCTTCTCGCCGTCACTGTTGATTTCATCGTCTCTTACTTTCTCTAATTATCAGGTAAATCTCGCCGTCACTGTTGGTTTCATCGTCATTATTTTCTTTTTCTAATTATTTCATTTGCATGTATGTGTTTTTATCGATCATTATGTTATTTCTTTAAGTATTATTCGCTTAATTAGCTAATAAAACAAATTAAATAAACTAAAACAAAGAAGAAGCAAGATGATAGAGAGGAATGCATGATAAACATAATATATATATATATATATATATATATATATATATATATATATATATATATATATATATATATATATATAAATACATAAATTAAAAAAAAATTACATTAATAAAAATGCAATTCTTATATTTTCATAGAGAGTCTTATTCTCTTCTATGATATCCGTCCTCTCCTCCTTGGCTATTTGAAGGTTCCGTTCAGCAGTTGCTATATCGTCATATAGCTGCAACTGCTGCTGCTTTGTCAAGCCATCTTTTTTGGCGTCCTTCAGTACGGATCGAGCATCCACAAGGTAGCTCCTGAAACTTTCCTCAATGTGGAGCAACCGACGGATTAAACTGTTGTTGTTCTCGATCATACTAAGAGTCTTAAGGATGATATCATTCATTTTGTTGATGGAGTTTGGAGTTTGTTTGAAAGATTAATTAGGGTTTATTTGGAGTTTGTTTTAGCAGTTAGGGTTTGGAGATGTATAGTGAGATAATGGAATGTTAGTTGAGATAATGCATGTATTTATACTAAGCAATGTGTGGTTTGAGTTGTTTTTTAATTAATATATATGTTAGGAAGTTGTGCCATAATCATCATCATATCTCTCTCTGCTGCTTCAAATCTTATTACTAACCCTTCTCATTCCATATTGTCCATTCATATGCACAGGGATGGCAGTAATAATGCATGCATCGGAATTATAACGGGCCGTAATTATGCATGCATCTAGTAATATTTAATTTAATTTTTTTATTTTTTAAAAACAAACAATAACGGTTATTTTGTTTTGGTTGTTGTGTCGGGAGTGTAGTAGTATGTCGTTGTTTTGTTGTGGTTTGAACTTCGGGGACGAAGTTCTTTTTAAGGAGGGAAGACTGTAATACTACGGTTTTATGAGTCTCTGGGTACTCTATCGAGTGGGCCTTACTCTGTCGAGTAAGTGCGTTTTGCGTTTTAAAATAGTTTCTGACCTGTAGGGTACTCGATCGAGTAGCCTTGGTACTCGATCGAGTAGGCGGCACTCGATCGAGTACGTCAGTTACTCGATCGAGTAGCCCGGTTTACGGGTAATGTTTTGTCGGGTTTTGTTAATAATGTGAATTAATATTTGAACACTTCCGCCACTTTCATAATACGCTTTTACAAACCTAATAACTTTCAAAAGAGATTTCAACCTACGTACTTCGCATTCGTCGCATTATTGACAAATCCCGGAGCTTGGAGGGTCGGAATTCATCTTTCTTTACATCTTTGTGATCCTTGCGTCGAGGATCTACGTACCGAATTTGTTATATTTAATTAAGTTTCGTTAAACCCTAATTTTGGGAATTGGGGATTTGTGTTAGTTTTGTGTGGTTAGTGATATATGTGATGTTATGTTAGGCGGAGGATTCGTAGAAGAGGCTTTTTGATAACAGCTGTTGAGATCGTCTGACTGTATTGCATTCCAGGTAGGGTTTCCCTACTCAGTATTAGTCCCATAATGTGTTGATGGTGATTTGTGATTGTTGATTGTTATCATACGAGTATTGTGACGGTTGTTGGTTTTGATTGCTGATTAGTAGTTGTGATTGTTTGTATCTGTCTGTGTTCTTCGGGGTGCGTCCCTGGCTGAGTGGAGTCACTTGCGGGAGTGGCTTCACGCCCATTATTCGCCTTCTGTTGAACCCGCCACAGAAGGGATGTGCACATTAATAGATTTGGGTTTATCTCTCGATGGAGATGAGCGGGGCTTAGGTGGGAACGGCTGCGGTCCCCCACAGGCGGCGAGGAGTAACCTGTTGCGATGGGTGCTCTGGCAGGGCTACACACTTTAGTGTGTAGTCAGTATTGTGGAGTTGGTGATGGAGTTTGGAGTACATCTGTGACGATTGAGCTGTGTTGTTTGTTGTATTGTTGAGATATATAAATTGTGTGATTAGTACTGACCCCGTTTATTGTTTTAAAAACTGTGGTGATCCATTCGGGGATGGTGAGCAGTTGTTGAGCAGGTATGAGTCGAGATACATGGGCTAGCTAGGATGTGTCACCTTCGGATGATAGAGTCTTCCGCTGTAGCTTTAGTAGTTTGTCAAACCTTTTTTTTAGTTGTTGAGATAGTTGTTTTGAGAACATGTAACCGTATTTTGGGCTTTTGGTTTTGGATTGTAACCTTTCACAAAACTTATACTATTTAAATGTCGTTTTGTTATTGTCTTATGATTATCATTGCCTCTGGGAACCGAGATGGTAACATCTTTATACCTGAGTGGTCCTGGTAAGGCACTTGGAGTATAGGGGTGTTACAAAATGGTATCAGAGCGACGATCCTGAAACCTGTAACTAATGAATATAATGAACATAGGGAGTCAATTAAAATGAACTCGGGGTAAAGGTTGTAGGAGCTAATGCAAAGGCTTGGGAGACGTCCTAAAGTCGCGAACTCGCCCTACAATTTTGAACCGGTCACATGAGGGGTATGCGTCAAGGTCGTATGTGGTGTTTGTTAGCTTGTATGTGAATGTAACGATATATGTTGTGAATTGTTGGATGTTGGGAGTAGAGAATTGAAATTGTGATTGAAAATTTGGTGGGGGTGTGTATATACGTTGTTTGAATAAAGAAGCATGATGGTTGTTTATTATGTGGCATTCGATAACATGAAGTAGTTTATTTGTTGATTGTATGAGGAGTTGTGTAGAATTGCATGCTTAGTTATATTACAACGTTGAGATTATGAAGTTGCATAGTATGTTGGGTTATGAGAGATAACATGCGGGTAGTATATACGAGTCAGCATGACTCGATCGAGTAGGGGGCACTCGATCGAGTAGGTGAGGTACTCGATCGAGTGGGTCTGACTCGATCGAGTGGGTATTTTGACGTTTTTATAACCAGAATCGTGTATTTGGGTACTCGATCGAGTACATAGGGGCACTCGATCGAGTAGGGGGTCAATCGATCGAGTGGCTATGCTACTCGGTCGAGTATGTTAGAGATCAGAAGGTCTGTTTTGGGTCTGGAGTCGGGGCACTCGATCGAGTATGGTG
This sequence comes from Silene latifolia, assembly GCF_048544455.1. Taxonomy (NCBI): domain Eukaryota; kingdom Viridiplantae; phylum Streptophyta; class Magnoliopsida; order Caryophyllales; family Caryophyllaceae; genus Silene; species Silene latifolia. The sequence goes on along the minus strand of NW_027413827.1, from coordinate 2,852,483 downwards.
GGCACTCGATCGAGTTACCTCTACTCGATCGAGTAGGTTTAGGCACTCGATCGAGTGGGTTCTGGGCAGTTTGTTTTCGTGTTTTGGGGTTATAGTACGTATGTTCATATCTACCTTTTCTTATATAGTTTCAAGATGCCACCAAAGAAAACCGCTTTGTATGCGAGAGCTGAGAGCATGAACATCGATGATATAGTTAAGATGTTGGAGCATCAAGATGCTCTTACGGAGGCCCTAAAGAGAGTGGGGAAGGATAAGGAGGTTGATCACTCTAAGATCAGTCTTTATATAGCGAGGTTTAACCCAAAAGAGTATAAGGGGACCGGGGAGCCAAATCTTCTTGACAATTGGCATCGTGAGATGGAGAACATTCTGGACCTGGTACATTGTCCTGACGAGACGAAAGTAGAACAAGCTGCATTCTACTTGAGGGAGGCAGATGGTGAGTGGTGGGACAAGGTGAAAGCGAGTGCTAGAGAGATGTATACGAAGCAGGGCTTACCTGCTATACCTTGGGAAGAGTTCCGGAGGGCTATGAGGAAAGAGTTTGTACCTGAGCATGTGAGGAGTAAGCTGAGGGAGGAGTTTGATGGGTTTAGGATGACATCTGATATGTCGGTAGCTGAGTACTACAGGCAGTTTAATGAGAAGTTGGTCGGACTCTCGAGGAGGTTTAGTTTTCGGTACTTGTCGTTAGGAGCACCTAGACCAAAACACAATTTATAACTCCACAAACAACTCTACAATTAGTAAAGAGGCAAGTAAAGGTCGGATCCCAAGGGACGGGAATTGAGATGAGATTTTCAATTGCAACTAGCGGTGTCTAGGGGTATCACAATTTGGGGTTTAATGTAGAAGATCACTAAACTAAATAGCAATGAAAGTAAACAAGCAAGATGATTAAAAAGGGGTGTAAACAATTGATAAAAGGCACTAGGGTGTCATGGGGTCATAGGAGATTCATGGGAATTGATCATACAAACATATTCTCAAATTATAAGCAAGCAATAAGTGTTGTGATGGATCGAGTTGGTTTATGTCTTACAATCCTAGGAAAGTTTGGGCCCCGGAGCCGAATCGATTAGATTGTACAACACCTACAAGTCGACTTAATCTTCCCTACTCAACTATATGCATGGTCTAATGAGACTCGAGTTGGTTTATGTCTTACAAGTCTCATTGAAAAGATAGGTGATGGGTAAAAAATGCAAGGATTCATAGGCTCGCATTTCATCAAACATAACATGTGCATAAGTTGAGATCACAACAAGCAAGCAAATAAACTATGAAAACATATTAATTTAAGCATGAATCATCCCCCATGTTGGTTTCCCCTAATTACCCATTAACCCTAGCTAAGGAAACTACTCACTCATTATCATGTTGAACATGCTAGCAAGGTTGTCAATCATACCAACAAAGTAAAACATGATGAATAAATGAAGATAATAACAATAATTAAAAAGGGATTAAGAGAATTATACCTACTAATGATTCCAATAATAAAACAAAGAATAATAGAAGTACTTGATGGTTGATTGGAAGGTTGTCAATCTTCCAATAATAACCCAAATAACCCAAATAATCTTCAATTACCCAAAATAAAAGATGAACAAAAGAGAGATTAAGGAAATAAAATTTGTATTAAAACTTGATTAAATGTTGATTACAAGATTAAAGAGAGATTTGATTGACATAAACTACACTAGAGATTGCTAAGAAGAACATTGTCATCTAATTAGCCTAATGGGGTATTTATAGTGGGGATTAGTTACATAAATTAGGGTTTACTAAGGGCTTAAATGACGATTAAGTCCTTGAGGAATCGCCGGTCTCAAGGGAGACTCCGGTCTCCTTTTCGCCGGTCTTTAGAAAATATGCGCATCCTTCATAAAACATGTAGAAGACGAAATGGCTGACACACAATCCGAGCGTCCGGGGCACGGGACGGGCGGATTGTGGGCGTTTTGGACGAGCGGATTCGAGGGGTGGACGGGCGGATTGTGGTGTTTCTGGACGGGCGTCCAGCTGGGGAAGACGCTCGGATTGCACCTCTTGGACGGGCGGATTGTGGGCAATCCGCTCGGATTGTCTTACAGCTTCTTCCTTTCTTCTTTTCTTCCTTTCCCTTCATAAAATCCTTGAGGATTTCCTCGGGGATGCAAGGATCTTTTCTCATCATTGGCCATCTACTATAGTATGTACAAAGGCCTTCTAATCTTGCCTCCTCTTTGATGCTTGGTAATTGAATTCAATCAATTTAGCTTCATTTTGCCATGAAAATGCAAGGTTTGCACTCCTTTCCTACCAAGGGATCAAAACCTCAAAGAATATGCAAAACAAAGGGCTAAAGACAATAAATGACCCAAATATGCAATAAAAAGCATGGGAACAAGGTTAATTCGGGGACTAAATATGCTCTAATTATGGTCACATCAGAAGTCTAGATATGCTGAGGACATGGGTTTGAGTGAGGAGAACCTAGCGCTGAGATTTGAGAGGGGGTTGACCCCCAGGATTATGGACAAGTTACCTGTGGGAGTCATTACTGATGTTAAGGAAGCTTATGAGAGGGCTGGGAGAGCTGAGAGGTTGGTGGATGATATGGTCGTTATGTACCCAAAATAAAATTACCTAGATACTACTAACAAAAGTCAGCGGTAAGTAGGGTCGATCTCCACAGGGAGGCGGTCACTATTCACTTGTCTACTCGATCTGTCTAATGTCACAATTGGTGGTTTTGATATATTTTAACTAAACTAAAGAGACTAAGGCGAGAGAGATAAAAACAGAAGAAATTAACAATAAAGAGAGGGAAACTAGGATTTCGGGTCATCAATGAACGTTAGTCAATCGCAGTTAAGGTCACAGATTAGTCGATGTGTCGGTCTAAGGGGCAACGAATATCTCCTTTCGGTCTCAATTCGCCCTAAAATGCTATTAGCTTAATTTTCGCCCTCACTAAAGATTCCTATTGTTCACTGCGGGTCTCACCCCTTCCAACCTTTCGGTCCAGGTCAAGGTTTACCAATATTAAAAGGCTAATTGCTTCGAATCAACTAGCAGGATACAATTAAAGCGGTGATAACAACATAGACTAAACAACAACGACGAATCTATAAACCTAATTAGCAATTAACATCTATTCATTAACTTCCCTAATCCTAGCAGAGAATTTTAGCTAGACATAAATGAAAGAGCAAGAACAAGGGAAGGGAGAATAATAAACATTAAATAAGTAAAAGAGAAAAGGGAGAGAAAGAATTACAGAAATAGATCTGGAATTAAAGATGAACAAAGTAGCAGCAGTAAAAGTAACGTATGTGGTAAAAATCCAGAGGAGAAGCCCCCTTAAACTGACGTCCTAACTTCCTATTTATAAGAAAATAGGATTATTAATTAACCTAATGACGAAATAAAGCAAAAAGCCCAACCCCATAAGAGAATCCACTCGATCGAGTGATTTAGAACCACTCGATTGAGCAAATCCGAGCTCAAACCGATCGATCGAGTAAAATAAGTACTCGATCGACTAAACACTAAATAACAACTGTTCGATCGACCAACTAAAGTACTCGATCGACTTATTATTCCTAGAAGAAGCACTCGATCGACCAGAAATGTACTCGATCGAGTGACTTTGACTTCAGCAGCTCACAATTCCGTTAGTTTCTGGCTTTGACTTATCCTTTTAGCTCCCTAAATGGCTTCACGCATCCCAAGACAGCTACATTTCCGCTCCAAATTCACTATTCCTCCAAATGCATGCAAAACGGACGATAAAAGGCTTGATTTCACTACTTTCTGGTCCATTCCTGCAAATAGAGCAAAACACACCAAAGTAACATATTCGGGGCATTTCGTAGCATAAACTACGATAATAGCATAGAAATACGTGCATAAAAAGGCCCAAAAAGACTATATAAAATGCACGTATCAAATCTCCCCAAACCAAACCTTTACTCGTCCTCGAGTAAACTAAATGGAAACTAATGGAATGGAAAAGATAACTCAGAGCTAGCTACAAATGCCCACTTAAACTAATTTAATGCAAGCAAACTAACACTTATAGCAAACAGTCAAATGCAAACGAGTTGTAAGATGTATATAAAATAGCTGAACCGTCGACCTTGCAAGACCTTTGATAATGGACTCTCACGGGTCACTCTTCTCTCATGAAGCAAAGGGTGAACATATATATGTAAGAGAGAAAGAAAAATAGTCGCTCACCTAGACTACGACTCACATAAACATGCATGCAACTAGTATGATAGACAATTCTAGCTAACGTACACACATTCCAACCAAACAAGGTCCTGTCACAGCCGAGGGCTTACAAAAATATGGTAAAGTGAGGCAATGGGTAAGAAAAGGCAAAACATTTATGGGAATGTGGAGGTATAGGTGATCAAGCTAGTACCTAAACAAAACCATATAACAACATCCATTTCCAACTCAATTATGAATTAAGCACATATGCCCTTCATTTGGCACAAAACTCACCAAACCGAACTGGAAATACTCCTCAATAAATATAGATAAAGCATAGGAGCGGAAACCATCAACCAAACAACATCTTTTTTTCTTCTTCTTTTTTTTTCTATTTTTTCGGTTTCTTTTCTTCACATTTTTTTCTTTTTTTTTTGAATTCTTTTTTTTTTCCATTTTCATTTTTTTCTTTCTTTTTCACGTCTTTTTTCATCATCCTCCCTTTCTTCTTAGATTACCAACTCCGAATCAACAGAATACGAACCAAACTTGGCACAATGAAATATATACCGCAAAACATACACTAAACTAGCTTGACAAGGCAGGCTAAATTTGGGATGTAGTTAAAGGGTCAAAAGGCAAATTTGGCTAATGTGGAGTTCAATGGGTAAAAATGAAAGAAAGGGAAATTGTAAGCACCTCCCTGCATGTGACACCAACCACTAACCCGAATGTATGAAGGCAAAAAGCAATTGAATTTCATATGCGTGCAAATTGATGATACATGCTATGCAAGGAGTAACTACTCACAATCCTACATGATACTGGTCATAAATGACACCAGTTTATAAGGCTCTAATCCTTAGAAATTATAAGTAGGTTGCCAAAAGTTCAGGTCAAGTCTATTCGTTCAGCTATATTTTAACATAAACTCGTAGATATGCAAAAGACAAAGCTAAAAAGATAATAGTTCAATGCAAGGCTTAAGCAAAAAGACAAATGCAGAGCAATATCATCATTGAAATCTACCATTCCGACTCAACCTATATGCTAAAATAAACATGAAATTTTTTCAATTTTATCAATTTTTAAATTTTTAGGGAATTTTTAAATTTTTAGGGAATTTTGATTTGTATAAAAATAAACAACAATGCATACATAAATTAAATATGATAACAGAAATGCAATAAAAACAATATGCAGACACAGATATGGATGCATAACCTCCCCAAACCAACCCGTACAATGCCCCCATTGTACCAAAACATGGAAAGGAAATGCAAACTAAAACAGAAAGAGAGTAAAAGCGGAAAGCTTACAAGATAACGCGAATAAGGGACCTCCCCTAACCAACCAGCAACGTGGGAGGTCGCTAAATAGCCCAAATATCGTCATAAGAAGCTAATCCAAGTCAAAGGGCATCCAAAACAGCTTGATCGAGAAGATTAGTGGTCGATCGAGTTGTTCTCTTTTCGCAGGTGCTCGATCGAGTAGATTAAGAGTGCTCGATCGAGTAAAACAGCCGAAAAAGCTCTCGATCGAGTACAAAAAGTATTCGATCGAGTGATCCTTAGTATGTTCCTGCAAAACGCAATAAAAACAGCCCGCAAAACTAACAAAGTAAGCAAAACTGAAATAGTCTATGGTACGAAGACCATTTATTACAACTAAAACTGAAATAAAAAGCAAAACAATTAAAAATAAATCTCCGGGTTGCCTCCCGGGTAGCGCTAGTTTCAGTCAGGTCCCAGCTCGACCTTCTTCTTCATCCAGCTGCTCCAATCAGTCATAATCAAAACAGCTCAAAGCTCTTAGCATGAGATCATACATCTGCGCATGTGCTACACAAGAGCATAAGTAGCACCATAGTGGAATAAAAATATAGGAAATAAAAATGTTCAACTGTTTAAGTCTAACAAATTTTCTATGAGAGCTCCTAAATTTATCCACATAATAAAGGAGCGCCGGAGCAATTGACGATAAATTAGGGCCCCGTTTCAGATTAACGAAATTGAAATGATAAGGACGGTGAAAATCGTTAAATTATACGACCTACTGGGAAGGGGCAAGGCATTAAAATGCGAAGCGTAAGTCAAATGAGGCAATGTACTATTTAAACAAACAATAATAAAATTATCGTTTACTACCTCGGGTTGGTCGCTCTCAATGACAGAATCATTGACAAAGGAAGATATTACCTCTTCCGTGCTAGGAGCAATTACCGACTCAGCTGCTTCCTCGTCACCCTCCTCAGTGGATTTCATCCCGTAAGTCGCAGCCTCAAGTGCATCCAACTCGGCTTTGAATAGGGGAGATTCACCGTATCCATTATCTTCATAAAAATCGTCATCGAAAATGAACCCACATGACGAATCAATGCTCTTGCTGGCTAGACTACTCGATCGAGTAGAATTACTACTCGATCGAGAACTTTCTTCCTGATTTTCACTCGATCAAGTGCTTTGATCTACTCGATCGAACGGTTTTTCTGGAAATTCACTCGATCGACTAATATAAGTCACTCGATCGAGTGATTCTTCCTGTACAGTACTGAAATCCTCGTGCAAGGCATTGAAATATGATAGAAATTCGTAATCCGAGTCATAAAAATTATCCTCAGCATTGGGCAACACGGTTTCTTCATGGGAAAAACCGCTCTGGGTAAGGTATACCTCTTCTGGTTGCCTATTATCCGACTCTGACTAGTGAGCTATTTTGAACTCGAGCTTATCAAATCGCGAACAAGTGTCTCTATCACCTTCTTGCACTTGGAGTGCAAACGCCTTCATCAAAGATTTCAGCTCCGCAATCTCTTCTTTCTGTATATCAGGAGGAATTTGTTGTTGCGGTGGCCAGACAAACGGAGGCTCTTGGTAGCCTCGTTGATAGGGAAGATGCGGCGGCACAACTACAGAGGAATGGCTAACTCGTTCCCAGAGCCTGAACTCGAGGACCTCGTCATTTTCTGCCATGCAAAAGGCTGCATTGTGCTCAACAGCACCACATCTCCCGCAGTAGATCACCTGCTGCGCCATATAATGGGACACAGGTGACGGGTCAAAGGTACTTAAGCCTTCCCTTTGACGATCTTTCACCTAGAACTGTCTAGGTAGAACCTGTAAGGCCTATCAAAACAGCACTAAAGAAAAAGATTAGAACGGCCTCAAGGGAAAAATCCCCTGAGGCTAAAAACAGGCAGAATTAAACAAATAAATAAATAGTTGCCTCCCCGGCAACGGCTCCAAAATTTGATACGGTCGTTATGTACCAAAAATAAAATTACCTAGATACTACTAACAGAAGTCAGCGGTAAGTAGGGTCGATCTCCACAGGGAGGCGGTCACTATTCACTTGTCTACTCGATCTGTCTAATGTCACAATTGGTGGTTTTGATATATTTTAACTAAACTAAAGAGACTAAGGCGAGAGAGATAAAAACAGAAGAAATTAACAATAAAGAGAGGGAAACTAGGATTTCGGGTCATCAATGAACGTTAGTCAATCGCAGTTAAGGTCACAGATTAGTCGATGTGTCGGTCTAAGGGGCAACGAATATCTCCTTTCGGTCTCAATTCGCCCTAAAATGCTATTAGCTTAACTTTCGCCCTCACTAAAGCATCCTATTGTTCACTGCGGGTCTCACCCCTTCCAACCTTTCGGTCCAGGTCAAGGTTTACCAATATTAAAAGGCTAATTGCTTCAAATCAACTAGCAGGATACAATTAAAGCGGTGATAACAACATAGACTAAACAACAACGATGAATCTATAAACCTAATTAGCAATTAATATTTATTCATTAACTTCCCTAATCCTAGCAGAGAATTTTAGCTAGACATAAATGAAAGAGCAAGAACAAGGGAAGGGAGAATAATAAACATTAAATAAGTAAAAGAGAAAAGGGAGAGAAAGAATTACAGAAATAGATCTGGAATTAAAGATGAACAAAGTAGCAGCAGTAAAAGTAACGTATGTGGTAAAAATCCAGAGGAGAAGCCCCCTTAAACTGACGTCCTAACTTCCTATTTATAAGAAAATAGGATTATTAATTAACCTAATGACGAAATAAATCAAAAAGCCCAAGCCCATAAGAGAATCCACTCGATCGAGTGATTTAGAACCACTCGATCGAGCAAATCCGAGCTCAAACCGTTCGATCGAGTAAAATAAGTACTCGATCGACTAAACACTAAATAACAACTGTTCGATCGACCAACTAAAGTACTCGATCGACTTATTATTCCTAGCAGAAGCACTCGATCGACCAGAAATGTACTCGATCGAGTGACTTTGACTTCAGCAGCTCACAATTCCGTTAGTTTCTGGCTTTGACTTATCCTTTTAGCTCCCGAAAATGGCTTCACGCATCCCAAGACAACTACATTTCCGCTCCAAATTCACTCTTCCTCCAAATGCATGCAAAACGGACGATAAAAGGCTTGATTTCACTACTTTCTGGTCCATTCCTGCAAATAGAGCAAAACACACCAAAGTAACATATTCGGGGCATTTCGTAGCATAAACTACGATAATAGCATAGAAATACGTGCATAAAAAGGCCCAAAAAGACTATATAAAATGCACGTATCAGTGGAGATGGCCCGGGAGAGAGGTAGTGAGAAAACAAAGGCTGAGAGTGAAGGTGGTGGCCAATCTAATTACAAGAAAGGCAACCACAGTCAGGCTAGAGCGTTTTCTTCTGGTTCAGGGTTCAGTGCTGGGGTTTCCTTTGGGCGTGGCCGTGGAAGCGGTAGTGGTAGTTGGGGAATGACTTGCTTTGGCTGTGGCGGTGTAGGCCACAAGAGACATGAGTGCACGAGTGTACCGGGGGCTTTTCAGAGATCGGCTCAGGGGAGCTATTCTCAGGGACCGGCACAGAGTTATGCCAGCAACAGACCGGCTGGGTCATGGTCTAACCGGGGAGGTCAGAGCAACCAAGGTGGAGGTAACCGCAATGGCGGTAATTCTTATCAGAAACCAGCTACGAACAACAACAACAATCAGGGGTCGGGTGCTAAGCCGACCACATCACCAAGATCTTGTCCGGGGAGGTGGACGGAAGACCGATGGAAAGTTTGTTTATGATGGACAAGAAAGCAGCTGAGGACGATGCACATGTTATCACTGGTACCTTTCTTGTTAATGGTATTCATACCTTTGTTTTGTTTGATTCGGGGGCGTCTCTGTCGTTTGTATCTTCGAGTCATGTTAAACGGTTGGGTCTGAGGGTATATGAGTCTGTAAGTGAGAAAGTTTTTATACCTTCGGCTGAGTCTGTATCATGTGGGAGGTTGTATAGAGATGTATCTATGATAGTTAGGCAAGTTGACCTACCTGTAGACTTGCTAGAGTTTCCTTTAGACGGTTTTAAGATGATAGTCGGGATGGATTGGCTGGGAAAGTACAAAGCTAAGATAGACTGTCATCAAAAGAAAGTGTCTTTGAGAGGTCCTAAGGGCGTTAGTGTGTCTTATCGTGGGTTTGTGGTCAAACCCAAAGTTAAGTTGATTGTAGTTGTGACCTTGAAGTCCTATCTGAGGAAGGGATGCCCTTTGATCTTGTGCCATGTGAGAGATGACCGGATAGAGAGTCCGGTAGTTGATCAGATACCAGTGGTGGGTGAGTTTTCAAATGTCTTTCCAGAGGAGATTCTGGGGTTGCCACCGAAGAGGGAGATAGATTTCACGGTTGAGTTGAAACCGGGGATGGGGCCAATCTCTAAGGCACCGTACCGGATGGGTCCTAAAGAGATGGAGGAGCTCAGGAAGCAGTTATATGATCTGATAGAGAAGGGATACATTAGACCTAGTGTATCACCGTGGGGAGCACCAGTTCTTTTTGTGAAGAAGAAAGATGGAAGCTTGAGGTTGTGCATAGATTACAGGGATCTGAACCGAGTGACGGTGAAGAACAAGTATCCTTTGCTAAGGATAGATGACCTGTTTGTTCAGTTGAGTGGTGCATCAGTCTTTTCCAAGATTGATTTGAGGTCGGGGTATCATCAGGTGAAGATTAGAGAGGTGGACATACCGAAGACAGCTTTCACATCGAGGTATGGCCATTATGAGTATGTGGTGATGCCTTTTGGGTTATCTAATGCACCGGCTGTGTTTATGGATTTGATGAACAGAATCTTCAGACAGTTTTTGGACAAGTTTGTGGTGGTGTTTATCGATGACATCTTAGTCTATTCCAAGACTAAGGAGGAACATGAGGAACATCTGAGGACTGTGTTGCAGACCTTGAGGGAGCATGAGTTATATGCTAAGTTGTCCAAGTGTGAGTTATGGTTAGAGAGAGTTGCTTTTCTGGGGCATGTGATCTCTAAGGATGGGGTAGCTGTGGATCCGGCAAAGATTGAGGCAGTGACAAAGTGGGAAGCACCAAAGAATGTGGCTGAGATCAGGAGTTTCTTGGGTTTAGCTGGATATTACAGACGGTTCGTGAAGGATTTCTCCAAGATTGCTAGACCTATGACGGCTTTGATGAGGAAAGAGAATAGGTTTCGTTGGGATGAGAGTTGTGAGACGGCGTTCCAAACATTAAAGGAGCGTTTGACCACAGCTCCTATCTTAGCATTGCCTGAAGGGATTGAGAACTTTGAGGTTTATACAGATGCCTCAAAAAATGGGTTGGGATGTGTGTTGATGCAGAACGGTAAAGTGTTTGCCTATGCTTCTAGGCAATTGAAGCCTTATGAGGAGAATTATCCTACACACGATCTAGAGTTGGGTGCAGTGGTGTTTGCTCTCATGATTTGGAGACATTACCTTTATGGGGCGACCTTTAAGGTATTTTCTGATCACAAGAGTCTCAAGTACATCTTCACTCAAAAGGAGTTGAACATGAGACAGAGGAGGTGGATGGAGCTGATTGGCGATTATGACATGGATATTATCTACCATGAAGGGAAAGCCAATGTTGTTGCAGATGCTTTGAGTAGGAAGAGTGTACATTCCTTGTGTACAGCTTTATCTTTGATGAGGTTGAGAGATGAGGTGGGGAAGTTTGGGATACATATGATGCAGAGAGGGGATGCCATGGGAGATTTGATAGTACAGCCTGATCTTTATGATGATATTCGAGGTAAACAGGCATTAGATCCTAAGATGGTAGAGTGGAGGGCTGGAGTAGAGAAAGGGACAGTGTCTCGATTCTCTATTCATACAGATGGTAGTCTGAGGTTTGATGGGAGGTGGTGTGTCCCTAATGATGAGGAGCTGAAAAAGACAATCATGACAGAGGCACATTGTACACCGTATTCGGTAAATCTAAGTGGTGACAAGCTGTACAAAGATTTAAAGAACACGTTCTGGTGGCCTGGGATGAAGAAAGAAACAGCTGAGTTTGTGGCCCGTTGTTTGACATGCCAGAGAGTTAAAGGGGAACAGCGACGACCACAAGGTAAGATTCAGTCTTTAGAGGTACCTGAGTGGAAGTGGGAATCCATTTCTATGGATTTTATCGTGGGTTTGCCGAAGAGTCAACAGGGTAACAACATGATATGGGTAATAGTGGATCGACTGACCAAGTCAGCTCATTTTGTGCCAATGAAAGATACATGGACTAAGGCACAATTAGCTATGGCTTATCGGAAGAATGTGCTAAAGTTTCATGGAGTCCCTAAGGACATAGTATCTGACAGAGATGCGAGGTTTATCTCGAAGTTTTGGAAAGAGTTGCAGGAATCTTTGGGAACAACATTGAAGATGAGTACAACATTTCATCCTGCGACAGACGGTCAGACTGAGAGAACAATCAAGACTCTTGAGGATATGTTACGAGCTTGTGTGATGGACTTTGGTGGTAGCTGGGAACAGAGGTTGGATTTGATAGAGTTTTCTTACAACAACAGCCATCACACTAGTATTGGCATGGTACCGTTTGAGGCCTTATATGGGAGGAGATGTCGGAGTCCGATTTGTTGGGACGACAGTGCTGAGGCAGTGGTTCTAGGAACAGATATGGTACATGAGATGGTTGAGCAGATTAAGATGATCAGGGAAAGGATGAGATCGGCTCAGGATAGGCAAAAGAGTTATGCAGATCTACATCGCCGGGATATAGAGTTTCAGGTTGGGGACAAGGTTCTTCTGAAAGTGTCTCCTATGCATGGGGTTATGAGATTTGGGAAGAAAGGCAAGCTGAGTCAGAAGTTCATAGGGCCTTATGAGATCTTAGAACGGGTTGGAGAGGTTGCTTATCGTTTAGCTTTACCAGCTGCGTTGGAGAGGGGGCATAATGTGTTTCATGTATCTCAGTTGCGCAAGTATGTGAGTGATCCGTCATATGTGTTAGAGGCATAGAGCTTAGAGTTAGATGAGTCCTTGTCCTATCTTGAGGTGCCTAAGCAGATTCTTGACCGGAAGGTTAGGAAGACTAGGAGTGGTGAGACAGTGTTGCTCAAAATCCTTTGGTATAATCACGAGACTGAGGAAGCTACATGGGAGGCAGAGGAGGTCATGAGAGAGCGTTACCCTTTTCTTTTTGATCAGGTATGTATGGTTACGGGGACGTAACCTTGTTTCTTTTAGGGGGGTAGGAGATAATCGCAAAGAGTTTTTACACCCTTTTTGTGTTGTGTCGGTATGTCTTGTAGTGGTTGAGTCGGGTTGAGTTTGGTTGGTAGCATGTTTTTATGTTGAGTTTTGTTTTGGTTGTTGTGTCGGGAGTGTAGTAGTATGTCGTTGTTTTGTTGTGGTTTGAACTTCGGGGACGAAGTTATTTTTAAGGAGGGAAGACTGTAATACTACGGTTTTATGAGTCTCTGGGTACTCTATCGAGTGGGCCTTACTCTGTCGAGTAAGTGTGTTTTGCGTTTTAAAATAGTTTCTGACCTGTAGGGTACACGATCGAGTATCCTTGGTACTCGATCGAGTAGGCGGCACTCGATCGAGTACGTCAGTTACTCGATCGAGTAGCCCGGTTTACGGGTAACGTTTTGTCGGGTTTTGTTAATAATGCGAATTAATATATAAACACTTCCATCACTTTCATAATACGCTTTTACAAACCTAATTACTTTCAAAAGAGATTTCAACCTACGTACTTTGCATTCGTCACATTATTGACAAATCCTGGAGCTTGGAGGGTCGGAATTCATCTTTCTTTACATCTTTGTGATCCTTGCGTCGAGGGTAAGATCTACGTACCGAATTTGTTATATTTAATTAAGTTTCGTTAAACCCTAATTTTGGGAATTGGGGATTTGTGTTAGTTTTGCATGGTTAGTGATATATGTGATGTTATGTTAGGAGGAGGATTCGTAGAAGAGGCTTTTTGATAACAGCTGTTGAGATCGTCTGACTGTATTGCATTCCAGGTATGGTTTCCCTACTCAGTATTAGTCCCATAATGTGTTGGTGGTGATTTGTGATTGTTGATTGTTATCATACGAGTATTGTGACGGTTGTTGGTTTTAATTGCTGATTAGTAGTTGTGATTGTTTGTATCTGTCTGTGTTCTTCGGGGTGCGTCCCTGGCTGAGTGGAGTCACTTGCGGGAGTGGCTTCACGCCCATTATTCGCCTTCTGTGGAACATGCCACAGAAGGGATGTGCACATTAATGGATTTGGGTTTATCGCTCGATGGAGATGAGCGGGGCTTAGGTGGGAACGGCTGCGGTCCCCCACTGGCGGCGAGGAGTAACCTGTTGCGATGGGTGCTCTGGCAGGGCTACACACTTTAGTGTGTAGTCAGTATTGTGGAGTTGGTGATGGAGTTCGGAGTACATCTGTGACGATTGAGCTGTGTTGTTTGTTGTATTGTTGAGATATATAAATTGTGTGATTAGTACTGACCCCGTTTATTGTTTTAAAAACTGTGGTGATCCATTCGGGGATGGTGAGCAGTTGTTGAGCAGGTATGAGTCGAGATACATGGGCTAGCTGGGATGTGTCACCTTCGGATGATAGAGTCTTCCGCTGTAGCTTTAGTAGTTTGTCAGACATTTTATTTAGTTGTTGAGATAGTTGTTTTGAGAACATGTAACCGTATTTTGGGCATTTGGTTTTGGATTGTAACCTTTAACTAAACTTATACTATTTAAATGTCGTTTCGTTATTGTATTATGATTATCATTGCCTCGGGGAACCGAGATGGTAACATCTTTATACCTGAGTGGTCCTGGTAAGGCACTTGGAGTGTGGGGGTGTTACAAGGACCCATGAGTCCAACACACCAAATCCCGGACCGATGAGTCCAAAACACCAAACACTAAAACCTCAATCAACACTGCTTCACCCCTAAAACCTCAACCAACACTGCTTCACCCCTAAGGTCTTAGCTTTAATCTTAGTTTAATTGTTTGTTTGTTTGCGTAGTTTGCGTGCCTCTTGTACAGTGTGTGTGATTTTTGCCTTACCCTAGTGTGTAAAAGCACTAGGAGTCTTACAGTTTGTCAAGTTGCATACCTAGTGTGGACATAGGCCACCTACCAGTCTGTGGACATGGGCCACCTACACGCCTAGCCAATCTCTGGACATGCACCGGTCGGAAAGCCACGTTTAGAGGCATAGAAATGCTTTCGACCGGATCGCTTTAGACCAGTCGGTTTCGTCTCGGCAAAGGTCTCAAAACGATGCAGAGATGTTCGGAGTCGCCACCAAGCAATTATGGGATGCTTGGAAACCATTCGAATCCACTTTATACCTCGGTCAATCAAGGCAAAAAGCGGTGCTTGACATAGGTACTAAAGATAAGGACTCGTCTCCCTTTAGCATCCTATCGCTAGAATGACTCTCGTTGCCATGGATAAGGCCATCCACTATCCAAAGGTTCTGAGTAAGGGGCGAGGGTACGTATTGGGAAGCTCTTTAATCGAACACCAAATCCCGCCCGCGTTAACGGCCTCTACTGATCGATCGTGGTTGTGTAAGTGCAAGAATTGATAAAATGGTAAATGCATGAATGCACATCCAAAATTTTAACCTAACATGTGGAAGTTTGCTAAGTCGGTTTGTTTATCCAAATATCAAGTAATTGTTGTCGAGTTGGATTTAGATTGATTTGCATGTAAATACGGAAATTAAACATCCATTTACCAAATTCGGATTATAGTGCTTAACACGATCCATTTATTGTTAAAATGAAAGAATAAAAGGATGAATAAGAAAATGTCAAAATGTTTACAAGAGTGTTAACTCGTCAATTTGATCCATGTAGATTCGGGTTAACTGTAATCGGGATCGTCCTAGACAAGTGCTGAAATTAACGAATCAAAACATTGCCAGGCAGCCCGTTAAGGCGCGAACCTATTGGCGAAGGAACAAGGCGTGTCCAGGTTTTGAAATATGAAAACAGACGGCCTCTTATGGCGCGAGCCATGAGCCGACCCAAGGGGCATCTCCTGGTTGTTAAAAAGGTTGTTTAAAACCGTATTTATGATAATGATTTTGATGTGGCTCATGATTACGCACATTTAGTCCCCTAATCAAACTATTTTTGCATACTAATATAGCATTCCATAGCCATTTTATCCACCAATTGCTTCCTATTTGCTTTCCTAGTGCATTTCATATGTCTTGTAGGAAAGAAGATAATGAGGCGGAATTTCCATCTCTCGTGCATATTTGGAAGCTTGTTGATGATCTTGGATGGACTAGTATGAAGAGGAGGCAAGAATGATGACCAAGAATGATAGGAATAAGGAGTATGTGGAAGCATTATAAGCAAAGAAGCAAAGGGAAAAGAGCTGCTCCTCTACCCGCTCGAGTTGGAGGCAACCCGCTCGAGTTGGCCTTCAACCCGCTCGAGTCGAGCTCGACTCGCTCGAGTTGATGCCAAGAACTGCCTCCCACAGATCCTATTGAAACGAGCAAGGCATTATTCGACACATGAGCTTATTTCCTAAATCTACCCTTGCTTAAGCTAATTTTGTACCCACTATATATACTCCATTTGTAATAATTAAGAGATTAAGTCCCCTTAGATTAGATTAAGCTCATTAGGAGTAGATTAGAATAGATTAGTCTTTAATTATTTCACAAATTACACTTTAATCTTTCCTTAATTATTTCTCAAACAATCTTAGATTTAGCCTTGTACTGGAAGAATTCTTGGGATTGTATTGGGGAATTGACAACTCTCCACAATTAATCAAAGGGTTTCTTCTATTGTTCCTCCATTTCCTTTGTTCAATTCAAGTTGTTTACATTTGGATCTCTTGGGTATGTATTTGAAGATTAAGTGACAAGTCTTCATCTTTATTCAAGGACTTCTTCTTTATTTATGTTCATCTTTACTCTCCAAGCTGGTAACATTCTTAATCCCTTTTTTATTTAATTGTTAATCTCTTGTTTATTATCTTGCTTAATCATCATGTTCACTTGTGTTGTGATGTTTGACACCATTGCTAGCATAATAATCATGATGTGGAGTGAGTAGTTTCTTAGCTAGGGTTAGTGGGAGATTAGGGGAGTAATTATGGGATAAGTCTATGCTTAATGAGTTCATATGAATGCTTGCTTATTGTATTTTCAACTTATGCATATGTTATGTTTGATGAATTGCTTGATTGACAACCTAGCATGATTCTCTTATCCTTTCAACAAGACTTATAAGACATAAACCAACTCAAGGCTTGTTAGACCATGCATATTGTTGAATAGGAAGAATTAAGTCGACTTGTAGGTGTTATAAAGTCTTGATCGACTTAGCTCCGAGACCCAAAACTTCCTAGGAATTATAAGATATAAACTAACACGATTCCAACAATAATAATTGCTTGCATCTATGTGACTCATCTATGCTACCTTACCATGATTCCCCTATGATCCCATGATTCCCTAGTGTTGTTAATCATTTGTTCACATCCTTGTTTTTATTATTTGTTTTACCTTTCATTGCTTTTTATTGCTTTCATTAATTTAGAATCACCAACTCAAACCAATTGTGACAAACCTAGTACAACTACAATTAGATTGAACAATTTGAGTACCCCCGTCCTTTGGGTTCGACCCCGACCTGTTTGCTATGCTAGTAGTTGGGTATAAATGTGTTTGATGACGGACAACGACCAGTCGCATCAAAATGGCGCCGTTGCCGGGGACGTTGTTGTGTATTTGAATCGTTCTTTTGTCTAGTTTTAGTTGTGCTTCTTCTTGAGGGATCTTGGTTCCTTGAGAATTTTATTTCTTGTACTTGCCTTTATTTCATATGTTCAACATGTCTACTTTCACTTTTTGGCAATTTAAAAATGAGTCATTTGATAAGTATATTGCAAGATTTGAAGATTATATGACTTATTCTTGACATCATGGTTTTACTCTTTCAAATTGTGAAGCATGTCGTGTTGTTTGTAATGGCATAAACCTTGAAACCCGCAACATAGCATTTCACTTGAGTGGTGGTAGGATATGTGAGATGAGTTGTGAGGAATTTTGGGAATTTGTTGAGTTCATGGCCACCGAATGTCTCAAACAAATTGTGCATGACATTTTAAAAGTGCCAAGGAAGGTATGTTGGAAGCGATAAAAACCACATTTCAAAAATTCATTGAAGAAAACTATGATGAAAATGAGATTTGTGAGAATGAGACACCTTCCTATAACATTGAGCCAACCTACTATGTTCACAAATTTGCCCCTCCTTGGAAAGATGGAGTGATTGATGAAGAGAGTGATGATGATAAGGAGTACATTTTTTATTGTGAAACCAATGCTTAGACCCCGTTATCTTACTCTTCTTGTGTAACAATGAACCCAACTTCCATGAAATTTGATGTTAATGGGCAAGTGTTGTTAAACTCCTGATCCGGATCGTACGATCCAAAAAGTGGTGACCGATCCCGATCCTAGGTAGGATCTTAATTTTGTAGGATCTTACGATTCAACTTGTCTCAAATTTTTTTGAAGTAAAATCTTAACCCGATCCTACGATCCTACGATTATACGACCCGATCCTAAATTATTAATATTTCAAATTTTTCAGGTACTAAAATTTTAGATATGACGTTTACGATAGAAAATTACTATAAGTGGGGATAATTTGTGGGCACATGCTAAGATAATAGTGTTTTGATATTTAAACACGAGATTTAACATATTTTGATAACACAATTATGTATTTTAGTTAATTTTTAGGATCTTACGATTCTACGATCCGATCCTACCGATTCGATCCTATTAAGCCTATCGATCCAATGTAGAATCCCGATCCTAATAACATTGGTTGAGAGTGAGATGGATGTGAGCTTGATTGAAAACTCACCTTTTGAGGATGACATGTTAGAGGGAGACAATTGTGTTGAACTTGACGAGCCTTGTTACGATAACCCCTTTGATAATGGTCCTCGTTGGGATGAGGAATATGATGACATTTGGGAACCCCAAATAGACACCATTGAAGTCACCGTGGATGATAGTGAGAGTACTTGCCTTGAATGTGGTGATTTTGACTATTTGGAGGACTAGTTGAGTGAATTGTTAAGCGATCACTTGTTTCATGCCCCTTCCATCCATCATATCTCTTATAACTTTTGTCATAATGTTCTTGACATACTTGTTCGATCTATTACTTGGGCATTATTCGATTGCATCATCTTGTGTTGCTATTCATGCCTATTTATGTCCCACTCCCAAGAATTTGACCGACTTCTACGAGCTTTGAGTGCAAGTGATATTTTGTGATGTGACTCATATTTGCACACTTTTAGTCCCCGAACTAGCCTCGTTCCTATGCTTTCTTGCATGTATTAGGGTTGTTTCTTATCTTTAGCTTCCCACTTTGCATATTCTTTGAGGTTTTGTGTCCTTGGTAGGAGAAGAATGCTAACCTTGCATTTATGGAGCAATTTGGAGCTAAATAGATCGCATCTAACGACCAAGCAACAAGGAGGAAGCCAAAACTAAAGGCCTAAGTAAGTAGTACAAGTAGAATGGGCAATGATGAAGACCCCCATGACCCCTCAATGATCCCCACGGATCTTGAGGCAGTCAAAGAAGAGGAAAATATGTGGATCAATGATCCGGGTGTCCCAGCAGCCCGAGCGGCCCGAGACTCAGACCGGGCGTCCCAAGAACAACCCGGGCGTCTCGAAGCTCAGACTGAGCGTCTCACACCCAGACCGGGCGGCTCCCTATGTAGTATGAACGTCTATTAAAGGGAGGTCGTAAGGCTCCTTGAGGACTTGCAAGGCGTTAATCTTCTTCTTAGGGACTTAATCGTCATTTAAGCCCTTAGTTACCCTAATACTTGTACTTAGTATAAATACCCCATTGTGTTAGGGGATTAATCAAAAAGTTTTAATCAAGTTAATTTACCAATTCCTAATCTAGTTTAGTAGATCTTATTAGTATTAATAAAGTTGTAATTACACAATTCAATATTAATCAAATCTTAATCTCTCTTTAATCATTCAAGTGTTCTTAGATTTAGTTGGGTAATTTGAAGACTATTTGGGTTTTGAAGAATTGACAACTCTTCATCATTCATCAAGTGTTCTTCTATTATTCGTTGCTTATTATTTGGATCATCCTTAAGATTGGTATAATCTCTTTTACCCTTTGCTTAATTAATTATTTCTTTACTCATTCACCATGTTTAACCTTGTTAGTATTATTAACACCCCTATTAGCATGTTTACCATGACCATGAGTGAGTAGTCTCCTAACTAGGGTTAATGGGAGATTTGGGGAATTAAACATGGGGGTAGATCTATACTTAATCTAATATGTTTTCATAAGATTGCTTGCTTGTTGTAGTTTCAACTTATGCACATGTTATGCTTGATGAATTGGTTGATTGACAACCTAGCATAATCTCCTATCCATTCAACAAGACTTGTAAGATATAAACTAACTCAAGGCTTGTTAGACCATGCATATAGTTGAATAGGAAGAAACTAAGTCGACTTGTAGGTGTTGTACAGTCTTGACCGACTCGGCTCCGGGACCCAAATCTTCCTAGGAATTGTAAGACATAAACTAACTCGATTCCAGTACAACAATAATTTGCTTGCATCTATGTAAACATGTTTGTATGATCTCCAGCATGAATCCCCTATAAACCCATGACACCCTAGTGCCTTAATCAATTGTTTACAATCCCTATTTGTTTACTTGCTTTGTTTTGCTTTCATTTCTTTACATTTCATTGTTAAGTAGTTTAGATTGCAAACCTCAAACTCAACCCAATTTGTGACACCCTAAAACATAACTCTCTACAATCGATAACTTGATTCAATACCCGTCCTTTGGGATCTGACCTTTACTTGCCACTCTACTAAGTGTAATTAGTTGAGTTTATAAATATTGTTTTGATTGGTTAGCTTAGACGACAAAGTTTTAAACCGAATAAAAAATGGCGCCGTTGCCAGGGATGGTGTTCAATTGAATTGTTATTTGTTGTTTTTAGTTGTGTCATTCTTAACCTTGGGGAAGTCAAATTCCTCAAGGTAGTTTTAATTGTTTTCTAGCTATTTGATTTTTGCATGTCTAGGAGATCACAAGGCGGTCTTTTGCCTATTGATCCCGAGATTGAAAGAACCTTGACCAACATTAGAAGAACCGTTAGAGGGAATTCAACAAGTTTGGGTATTGGAGAACTTGTGGACATTGGTGTTGTCCAATCGACTAGTATTGAGTTTACCAATCCTTTTGCAAGAGAAGGAGAGGAGAACCTAATTCAAAACCAACCCACAATGCCTAAATTTTCATCTCATTCCGTACCAAACGGGGAGAACCTACCAAATGGTACTCCAACACCACCTCACTTAACCGGTAATTTCATTGCCAAATCCGCATTCATACAATTAGTTGAGAGAAGTCAATTTGGAGGGATGCCTAGTGAAGATCCTCATCTACACATGGAGACTTTTTGTGACTATTGTGATGCAATCTCCCAAACGGGGGTGACTCAAGACCAAATTCGATGGGTACTGTTTCCTTTTTCCTTGATCGGAGCCGCAAGGCAATGGTTAAAGAGCCTAGACAAGGCTACTCTTGGTATTGATTCATGGAAGAAGTTAGCACTTGTCTTCTACAAGAAGTACTATCCTCCGGAGAAGACTAACATGTTGAGAGCCCAAATCACCGGGTTCAAGCAAACAGATGAAGAGTCCTTATATGAGGCTTGGGAGAGATTCAAAGATACATGTCGCTCTTGTCCTCATCATGGACTAAGTGAATGATTTCTTGTTCAACAATTTTGGAATGAGTTGTATGAAGACTCAAGGAATGTGCTCAACATGGGTTCTAATGGAAGATTCACCAAGGTTGATGACAACCAAACTTGGGCTAAGATAGAGGAGATGACGGTTCATAACTCTTAATATAGTAGGCCAAGAAAAGCTACTAGGGGGGGGGGGATACATGAAGTTGACTCCGTCACACAATTAAGTGCCCAACTAAGTGCCCATATTGACACCATAAACTTGAAATTTGAGAAAGCCATGGCCAAGCTCAATGAAGCTTCTCAATCACCCAAGCAACATGTCAATGCCATGGTGGCAACATCCTCAATCCCAATTGGAGTGTGTGAGAATTGTGGAACTTTAGGACATGATCAACAAGTGTGTAGGGGCATAAATGAGCAAGTGAATGCCTTCCATGTTGGAGCTTGTGTCCTCCACAATTAGTGTGATAACATTTATAAATCTCTTATAGGTTCACAAGGGTATACTTAGTATTTTATCAGTTGATTAACGTTTACTTAATAATGGTTGGCTTGCAAGAAGTTTGACGTTATTATCATACTGATGGCGGTGATCAACTGGTCCCTAAAAGTCACACCTAAAGGATGTGTATGAGAGATGTGATTGTATGAAGATATAATCACATTGATGCCTTATATGACTAAAAGGTTAGTTCATGTATTTGACTAAACAATTAGTCAATGTGATGATGAGACGATTATTTAATACAATTAAATAATATTAGCTGAGACGAATTAACTGTCAATTCGTAAATTGAATATAAACTGTTATATTTAATTAATGTATATAATGTTAGCTTAAACGAATTAAGATGTTAATTCGTAATTAAATGTAACCTGTTGTATTTAATTAGCGAATTATAAATATGTTATATTTATAGTTAATGTATATATTATGCGGAATTGTCATAATAAAATGTTGACAGACCGGTATTAATAAATCGACTACAAACTTTTGATTGTGGACTTATTAAATACATGTTAACATAATTGACAATAGATAAATATACACATTATATATAATTAGACAATAACCGAAAATAAGAGGATTTTATCCTTATTTTTGGTTGTTGCTAAAACCGAAAAATAGGAAAGAAAAATCTACCCTAATCATTCTCTATTTA